>NC_081388.1:11755092-11835092 GCF_030684315.1 Stegostoma tigrinum
TTATCTTCACTTCTAGTTCTCTCTGTTTTTCTTTTGTTGCCTCTTTCTTTTTTTCTTTCTCCATCTCTCTCTGTATCATTCTTTCTCTCTCCGTCTCATCTTTTCTTTGTCTCATTCCTTCTTTCCTTCCGTCTTTCTTTCTTTCTTTCATTCATCCATCCATCATTTTTTTCCTTGCTTCCTTCTTTTTCTCTTTCATCATTTTTTCCTTCCTTCCTTCTTTCTTTCTTCCAATCTTTCATCGTTTTTCTCCTACTTTCTTTCCTCCTCCATTCCTTTCTTCCTTCCTTCCTCTTTCTTTCCTTTCTTTCTTTCTTTCTTTCGTTCTACCTTTCCCTCCCCCTGTGTTTCTGTCTTGCACCTGTTGTTTTTCTCTTTTTCTCCTATCGTCGCACCCATTCTCCATCTGGAGCCCACAGGCCAGCGATCACAGGCTGCACTAGGCCGAGGCTTCCCCCTGAATAATGGGCCAACGCAGCTGAACGGAGAAAGAGTGGCGAGCGCCACACAGTGTCTAAAGCTGAATTAATTTAGATTCTTTCAGGAAAAAGTTACTAATTCTGTACTTGGAGGAAAACTGCTCAAAATGCACCCATTCCTCAGAGCAGAAAAGGTGTGGAGAGACTGTGTGGAGGGCCACCAGTCACATCACAATCATTTTTCTATCAAAGCTTTGGGAAACTGATGAAGTAAATCCTCCTCCATGTGTATGTCTGACTCAGTCAGTGACCCTGGATGTTTCCAGAAAGACTTATTACTGTCAGGTCTTGGCTCTTGACCAATAATTATTAAAGAAGCTGCGTAAGGCCATGTTTGAACCAGTCTCATCCGGTCTCCTCTTCTCACTGGACAGGCCGGCTCCAGCTTCACTTCCCACACACGGTTTTCCAGAAAGGTTTCACTGTAAACAGTGAGGCTTCGTACACGCAAAAGAGGCCGAGTGTGTAACACAAATTGCTGGTCTCACAACAGGCTGTAAACATTACATCAGACAGATTAGAAACTTGGCACAGGCCCAGGACTTACATCACCGGTTTGTCGTCTCCGATTAGAATGGGATGGCAAAATTAAACCCCATTACTAAGCCAATGCTCACGAGGCTCTCATTCCCACTTGGTTTTAGGGACGTGAAGAGGCCATTCACCCCCTCTTGAGTCTGTTACACCATCCAACGAGGTCACTGAGTCACCCAACCCCTTTTATTTCAACAACTACTCCCCCCACCATTCGTATAAATCTGTCCATCGCTGACTTCACAGTAACTTTGTATTGGCTGTTATAATGGACATCAGCACTGTTATGATGTTGGAAGCAGAGTGAGGTGGGGTGCTGGGTACAGACAGGAAGGTAAACACAGTTTGAGTTTAGAGTCCCTGAGTGGAGAGGGTGAAAGCTGCGTTCTAACAGTATTTCTGTCATTCTGTTTTATCAGGAATGACGCAGCACACAGGGAACCTCATTTCTTAGTGAACAGTAGTTTTTTTCCCATTGCTTCTTCACAGACCAGCAGACCCAGGAGCAGAACTCGGCCATTCGGCCCATTCAAACTGGTCTATCACTCAATCATGGCTGATATTTTTCCCAACCCCCTTCTCCTGCCTTCTCCCCTTAACCCTTGATCCCCTTCCAGATCAGGAACCTATCTATCTCTGTCTTAAATACACTCAATGACTTGTCCCCCACAGCCCTCTGGAGAATGGGCTCCACAGAGTCACCCCACTCTGGCTGAATAAATTCCTCCCCATCTCAGTTCTAGAAGGTCGTCCCTTTGCTCTGAGGCTGTGCCCTCAGGCCCTAGTCTGTCCTACTGGTGGAAGCATCTTCTCCACCCCCACTCCATCCCGGCCTCTCAGTATCCTGTAAGTTTCAATCAGATCATCCCTCAACTTTCTCTCATCCGTCAAGTACAGACCCAGAGTCCTCAACAGCTCCCCGTTTGATAAATCCTGCATCCCCAGGATTGTTCTTGTAAACCTCTTCTGGATCTGCCCCCCACCTCTGCACACCCCCGCCCCACGCCTAACCCCCACCTCCAGCACATCCTTCCTTATGCATGGAGCCCAAAACTGATCACATCATCGCATATGCAACCTGACCAGAGCCCTGTGCTACCTGAGCATTACACCTCTACCCTTGTATTCCAGCCCTTTTGAAATGAATGCTAACATTGCATTTGCCTTCCTAACTGCCAAATGAACCTGCAGGTCAGCCAAGCGTACACAGTGGGTGGTGTTCCCAGGTGTGATGTCAATGATCTGGCATGTCTTACAGAGATTGCCATGGCAGGGTTGTGTGGTGTTGTGGTCAGTGTTGTCCTGAAGGCTGGGTAGTTTGCTGCAGCTCTGGTCTGTGTAAGGTTTGGTGGTTGTTTAAAGGTGAGAAGTGGAGGTGTGGGGGACTATCTTGGCGAGGTGCTCATGGTCATTGATAATGTGTTGAAGGCTGTGAGGAACATGGTGTAGTTTCTCTGCTCCTGGGAAGTACTGGACAATGAAGTTTATAGTTTATAGTTTTTCGCTGTGGCACGTTGGAACTGACAACGGATGAGTTGAGGATTGTATCCTGTCCCCATGAGGGTGTTCCCTCAACACCTTCAGGGCTCCATCACATTTCTCCTCATCCGAGCAGCTCCTGCGCAATCACAGGGCTTGGCCAGAGGGAATGGCTTCTTTCACATGTTCCAGGTGGAAGCCAGACAAAGTGCATGTTATCCTGAAGAGAATCCTGAACTGGGATTCTCAAGTGCCGTTGCGCTTCAGGTTTCTGAACCCTTCCTCCACCGAGACAATATTCTATGCCTCTGTTCTTCCTGCCAGAGTGCATAGCCTCCCAGTAGCTGGTGTCGGAGCGGCAGGGACAGGAAGAGAAGGGCTTCCAGTATTCTTGCTGTTATCAGCCCAGGGAGTGATTGGGAAACTGCATTTGGATGAAGGACAAGCCAACCTGGTCCCTTGGCTATGGTCATAGCCCAAAGGCAGCTAATGTCTGTCTCTGAACTGAAAGACACGGCTGTGTGGTGGGGGTTACGAGTGCTCGGGAGACACAGTGCGGCTCTCATAGCTCAAGATAGTTGGCAGCAAGGCGATACTAACACTACCCTAAGTAGGAAGGGTACAGGGTACATTCACAGGAGAGATCAGGGGCATGAAGGGAGAAACAGTTGACTGCTGATTTAAAGCCTGCAATAACCTCCAGCCAACATTTTCTCAGGATCGCAGTGCTGCGTCGGTTCTCCTTTCATAATGCTGTGCACCGTTCTAACTGACTAGGGCCTGCCAATTCCTGCTATGGACTGAGATTTGGACACGTGGTCACTCTGAGCTTTCTCTGGGTCACCTTAACTTGAGGCACAGATACCTCCTGCAGCTTCCAGGAATAGCCCAGTTCTAGGTAACCATGGTAAGGGAGGGCAAGGAAACTGAAGAGGTGGCTGATCGAATAAGGACACAATCTGAGCTGGAAGCAAAAGAGCAGCTGAAGAACTGATCTTACTAAATACAGGCAGGGAGCCAGGACTAACAGCATAACAGTTCCTGGAAAGATTTTTCTGGGGCTAGTATTACTGTTGTAGGTGTCCAGGAGTGTTACATACAATCCAAGAACATCTGAGGAACAAATAACAAATGAAATGTACGAGGAGGCAGTGAATGAGGTACTCTGGGCTGTGTTTGTGTGTGAGGTGTCAGAGAGATGCTGTAACGACTGTGAGTGAGATGCCCTGTGTATGTAAGAGAGAGACTATGAAAGTGTATGGGGTGGGTGAGACAAAGAGGTGCTTATGTGTATCAGTGAGCTGTAATCCCCGTGTGTGTGTATCAGTGAGCTGTGATCCCCGTGTGTGTGTCAGTGAGCTGTAATCCCCGTGTGTGTGTATCAGTGAGCTGTAATCCCCGTGCGTGTGTCAGTGATCTGTAATCCACGTCTGTGTATCAGTGAGCTGTAATCCCCATGTGTGTGTATCAGTGAGCTGTGATCCCCGTGTGTGTATCAGTGAGCTGTAATCCCCGTGTGTGTGTATCAGTGAGCTGTGATCCCCGTGTGTGTATCAGTGAGCTGTAATCCCCGTGTGTGTGTATCAGTGAGCTGTGATCCCCGTGTGTGTGTCAGTGAGCTGTAATCCCCGTGTGCGTCAGTGAGCTGTAATCCCCGTGTGTGTGTGTCAGTGAGCTGTAATCCCCATGTGTGTATCAGTGATCTGTAATCCCTGTGTGTGTCAGTGAGCTGTAATCCCTGTGTGTGTGTCAGTGAGCTGTAATCCCCGTGTGTGTATCAGTGAGCTGTAATCCCTGTGTGTGTCGG
The DNA here is from genome assembly GCF_030684315.1 of Stegostoma tigrinum. Lineage (NCBI taxonomy): Eukaryota > Metazoa > Chordata > Chondrichthyes > Orectolobiformes > Stegostomatidae > Stegostoma > Stegostoma tigrinum. Next base: position 11,759,392 of record NC_081388.1, read on the forward strand.
TGAGCTGTAATCCCCATGTGTGTATCAGTGAGCTGTAATCCTCATGTGTGTGTCAGTGAGCTGTAATCCCCGTGTGTGTATCAGTGAGTTGTAATCCCCGTGAGTGTCAGTGAGCTGTAATCCCTGTGTTTGTATCAGTGAGCTGTAATTCCCGTGTGTGTATCAGTGAGCTGTAATCCCTGTGTGTGTGTCAGTGAGCTGTAATCCCCGTGTGTGTCAGTGACCTGTAATCCCTGTGCGTGTATCAGTGAGCTGTAATCCCCGTGTGTGTCTCAGTGAGCTGTAATCCCTGTGTGTGTGTCAGTGAGCTGTAATCCCCGTGTGCGTGTCAGTGAGCTGTAATCCCCGTGTGTGTCAGTGTGCTGTAATCCCCGCGTGTGTGTCAGTGAGCTGTAATCCCCGTATGTATCCGTGAGCTGTAATCCCCGTATGTGTGTTTCAGTGAGCTGTAATCCCTGTGTGTGTCAGTGTGCTGTAATCCCCGTGTGTGTCAGTGAGCTGTAATCCCTGTGTGTATCTGTGATCTGTAATTCCCGTGTGTGTATCAGTGAGCTATAATCCCCGTGTGTGTATCAGTGAGCTGTAATCCCTGTGTTTGTATCAGTGAGCTGTAATCCCTGTGTGTGTGTCAGTGAGCTGTAATCCCCGTGTGTGTCAGTGAGCTGTAATCCCTGTGTGTGTATCAGTGAGCTGTAATCCCCGCGTGTGTGTTAGTGAGCTGTAATCCCCGTGTTTATATCAGTGAGCTGCAATCCCCGTGTGTGTATCAGTGAGCTGTAATCCCCGTGTGTGTGCCAGTGAGCTGTAATCCCCGTATGTATCAGTGAGCTGTAATCCCTGTGTGTGTATTAGTGAGCTGTAATCCCCGCGTGTGTGTCAATGAGCTGTAATCCCCGTGTGTGTGTCAGTGAGCTGTAATCCCCGTGTGTGTATCAGTGAGCTGTAATCCTTGTGTGTGTCAGTGAGCTGTAATCCCTGTGTGTGTCAATGAGCTGTAATCCCCGTGTGTGTATCAGTGAGCTGTAATCCCTGTGTGTGTCAGTGAGCTGTAATCCTCCTGCGTGTATCAGTGAGCTGTAATACCCATGTGTGTATCAATGAGCTGTAATCCCCGTGTGAATCAGTGAGCTGTAATCCCCATGTGTGTGTCAGTGAGCTGTAATCCCCATGTGTGTATCAGTGAGCTGTAATCCCCGTGTGTGTATCAATGAGCTGTAATCCCCGTGTGTGTGTCAGTGAGCTGTAATCCCCGTATGTATCAGTGAGCTGTAATCCCCGCGTGTGTGTCAGTGAGCTGTAATCCCCGTATGTATCAGTGAGCTGTAATCCCCGTGTGTGTGTATCAGTGAGCTGTAATCCCCGTGTGTGTGTCAGTGAGCTGTAATCCTTGTGTGTGTCAGTGAGCTGTAATCCCTGTGTGTGTCAATGAGCTGTAATCCCCGTGTGTGTATCAGTGAGCTGTAATCCCTGTGTGTGTTAGTGAGCTGTAATCCTCCTGCGTGTATCAGTGAGCTGTAATACCCATGTGTGTATCAGTGAGCTGTAATCCCCATGTGTGTATCAGTGAGCTGTAATCCCCGTGTGAATCAGTGAGCTGTAATCCCCGTGTGTGTCAATGAGCTGTAATCCCCGTGTGTGTGTCAGTGAGCTGTAATCCCCGTGTGTGTATCAGTGAGCTGTAATCCCCGTGTGTGTGTCAATGAGCTGTAATCCCCGTGTGTGTGTCAGTGACCTGTAATCCCCGTGTGTGTATCAGTGAGCTGTAATCCCTGTGTGTGTCAATGAGCTGTAATCCCCGTGTGTGTATCAGTGAGCTGTAATCCCTGTGTGTGTTAGTGATCTGTAATCCTCCTGCGTGTATCAGTGAGCTGTAATACCCATGTGTGTATCAGTGAGCTGTAATCCCCATGTGTGTATCAGTGAGCTGTAATCCCCGTGTGAATCAGTGAGCTGTAATCCCCGTGTGTGTCAATGAGCTGTAATCCCCGTGTGTGTGTCAGTGAGCTGTAATCCCCGTGTGTGTATCAGTGAGCTGTAATCCCCGTGTGTGTGTCAGTGAGCTGTAATCCCCGTGTGTGTCAATGAGCTGTAATCCCCGTGTGTGTGTCAGTGACCTGTAATCCCCGTGTGTGTATCAGTGAGCTGTAATCCTTGTGTGTGTCAGTGAGCTGTAATCCCTGTGTGTGTCAATGAGCTGTAATCCCCGTGTGTGTATCAGTGAGCTGTAATCCCTGTGTGTGTTAGTGAGCTGTAATCCTCCTGCGTGTATCAGTGAGCTGTAATCCCCGTGTGTGTATCAGTGAGCTTTAATACCCGTGTGTGTATCAGTGAGCTGTAATACCCGTGTGTGTATCAGTGAGCTGTAATCCCTGTGTGTGCGTCAATGAATTGTGGTCCTGGACCAGCCCAGTGACTGAGTGCCTATGCTGAAGTTTTATTGAAAGCCTCTCCCATTGGCAAAATGCTCTTGGTGCTGTGCACTACTACGTTTCCTGAGCATGAATGTTTGGCCAATTATTATCACTGTGTTACTCTCACCTACAGGGCAGCACGCTGGCTCACCGGTTAGCCCTGCTGCCTCACGGCACCAGGGACCCAGATTCAATTCCACCCTCGGGCATCTGTCTGTGTGACATTTGCATGTTCTCCCCGTATCTGCAAGGGTCTGCTCCCACAGCCCAAAGATGCAAAGGTTAGGGTGGGTTGACCATGCTAAAGCACCCCTTAGTGCCCAGGGATGTGCAGGGTAGGTGGGTTAGCCATGGGAAATGCAGGGTTAAGGGGTTGGGTGGGATTCTTTTCAAAGGGGCCGTGTGGTGTCAAGGGGCCGCTTCCTTCCACACTGTAGGGGATTCTATGATGCTTGAAATATAACCCACCCATACGACCGATAGCAATCGTGATCCACTCCACAGCCATCAACACCAACACCATAACCAGGAACACACTGGTGCCAGAGCTGATATTCACTGCCTCCTAATCAGGGAGAGTCTGGCTGAATGATTCCAATCTGTCTTACACCACGTTTAACCACTGGAGCATCTCCTTTTCAATGCTCTACACATCGCACATATGGGGCTAACATCTTTGGATAACAATTAGTGGCAGAGCTTGTCCTGGTTGTGAGTGGCCAGTAGCTTGGCGAGATGACGGAGATATCTGAGGTTTCCAACTTTGATAGCAGTTCTCCATCAGTGAGACGGTGCCTCACATAGGTTGGCCAAAGCCAATAGATATTCCCTGCTGCCCAGTAAAGCACAAGTTGGGCTTGAGCTTCTGGTCTTATACACGCTCCTCGGTCGGCCAAATCTGAAGGGGCACGCTATTGACAAGAACGAAATCCACGGCTATCCAGGGCCTATTTGAGTTTCAAATTCCACATTCTCATCTCCCCCAATATTCTTTGAACCCCTCCTCACAAGAATGTGTCGCTTAATATCCAGAGCCTCCACCCCCACCTCCATTGGCTTCTGAAGCAGAGAATTGCACGTCTCTGAGAGAAAACAGCTCTCCACACCCGACCCTAAAAGGGATAATCCCAATTTAAAATGACGTTGGGAGACAGCTGGATTCTGTTAATTTTACATCTGGATTTATAGGAAGCTTTCCTGCAGTGTACAGGATGACTGCTTCAGCAAGCTGTGTGATGAGTATGGTTGTAATTGTGATAATTTGGGATGTCATTTGAGAGTTGTGATAGCGGGTTCTACACAAATCCCTCTTCTTGCTTGTTACATCAGTTAGCATCATGATGCATTATGGCTCTATCAATGGGTGGGTCCTTTCCCCCTTAAAGTTATCAGCACCTTCCTGCCCCCACCTTTCAAAGAAGCCAGGCACAGGATGAATGTACCAGGAGAAACTATTATGGCGGAAATTCGGGATGAGGAGGTTGCAGGGAGGGTAGAGTGATAGGACCCAATGCCCCATCCAGATCAGAAGCCAGTTGTTCAGATTTTAAATTCTGCATCTGAATGTGTGTGTGTGTATGTGCGTGCGTGCGTGTGTGTGTGTGTGTGTGTGTGTGTGTGTGTGTGTGTGTGTGTGTATGTGTGTGTATGTGCGTGTGTGTGTGTGTGTGTGTGTGTGTGTGTGTGTGTATGTGTGTGTATGTGCGTGTGTGTGTATGTGTGTGTGTATGTGTGTGCGTGTGTGTGTGTGTGCGTGTGTATGTGTGTGTGTGCGTGTGTGTGTGTATGTGTGTGTGCGTGTGTGTGTATGTGTGTGCGTATGTGTGTGTGTGTGCATGTGTGTGTGCACGTGTGTGTGTGTGTACATGCGTGTGTATGTGCATGTGTCTGCGCACATGTGTGTGTATGACCGTGATCATGTATGAACATGCATGTGCGTGCATGTTGAGCAACTGCAAGTGCATGTGTTCCTTGTATTGTGTTCGCGTGTCATGTGTGCATATGTGTTTGTAGTGTTTGTTGTCTTTTCTGTGCGTGCTAAACGTGCATTGTGCACATGTGTGTGCTGGGCACATTTATTGTATTGTTCATGCATATATGTTAAATGTACATGTTACATATGTGATGTGTAAATATTGCATGTTTTGTGAGTTACATGTGTGTTATGTGTTCATGTGTGTGTTTTATGTCTACACGTTGTGTATGTTACGTGTATGTATTGAATGTGTGGTAGGTGGACATGTCATGTGCTTTGTGTGTTACATGTGTGTGCCCATGTGTTCTGCATGTTATGTCTACATGCCTGTTGTATGCATATGTTGAGTATGTGTGTACCTGTTGTATGTGCATATGTGTGTGTTATATGTACAGGTCTGTTCTGTGTACATGTTGCATGTGTGTAATATGTACATGTGTACATTATGAATACACATCATGTGTGCCTTTTTTGTATGTTGTATGCAGGGGGTCTACCCTTGCACAGATGGATGAGGACAGAATGGGAATTAAGTGCGATGCCTCTTACTGTGGAATAGCTTCTGATGGCCACTTTTAATAGATGGCCAACTGCATACGATGAATGATGCCTGTGTGAGCATTGGAGTTGGGAGACAAGAGGTTTGTTTTTTAAGGAAACAGTGTATCATGTGACAGCAATAGAGGAGAAATCAAATCAAATCAGATAAGGGTGTTGATTTCCGTTGGAGAAAGTGATTTCGAGATCGACGTGCCGAGGAGGAATTGTCACAATGTGATTGTAACATCCCGCGGACTCTCCCTCTTCCTGAAATGCCAATTCAAACATTGCTTTTGTAAACTTATGCAATAAACACTCGCATCTGGCTTGACCAGTTGCAATTAAAACTGACTGGTATTTACCATAATAATCAGCGGCCTGCTGTTAAAAATAGTTGCCGTGGAACACTGCGTTCCGATAAGTACAGGTTACACAATAGGGTTTGGAGATGAAACAAGCCAGCCCACCCCCACCTTTTTTCAAAGCTGAACACTACAGGGAGCCAAAAAGGCCATTCTTGACTTCCTGCTAACTCCAGTTACTGCTTCACTCGCAATCAGGCTCTAGATGTGAGGCTTCTGCCGTTGTTAGGAAAATTACAAACACAGAGAGACCAACTCTCAGGAAATGAATAATGGGTTTTGGGTGGGACGGGGGTGGGTAGGACATGTTGGCATACATTTGACAGAGCGGGGGGAGGGGACCTCTGGCTGAGGGTGGCACAACCCAGAGGGAAGGCTTCGTAAAGCAACACTAATAGAGGAAAGGGCCAGGATTATCCTGAAGCTCTGTTTTAAGTTTATAAGCTGAGTCGAACCAATATGCTCCATTTGTACGATTTACTGCGTGTTTCCAGTGGAGCTCTATAAGAAACTTGAGACGGTTCAGAAGAGATTGACAAGCATGTTGTCAGGGTTGGAGGGTTGAGCCACAGGGAAAGGCTGAATAGGCTTGGGCTATTTTCTCTAGAGGGTCAGAGGCTGCGGGGGTGACTTTATAGAGATTTATAATATCATGAGGGGCGTGGATATGGTGAAGAGCCAGGGTCTTTGCCCTGGGGTAGGGGAGTCCAATACAAGAGGGGCATGGATTTAAGGGGAGAGGGGAAAGATGCAAAAGGGGCCTAAGAGGCAACATTTTCACACAGAGGGTGGTGCGTGTAGGGAATGAGCTGCAAGAGAAAGTGACAGGGGCTGGTACAATTACAACATTTAAAAGGCATCAGGATGGGGACATGAATAGAGTCATAGAGATATACAGCATGGAAACAGGCCCTTCAGCCTAGGTCATCCATGGTATCTCATTTAAATCTTGTCCCAGAGATAGTAGGAACTGCAGATGCTGGAGAATCTGAGATAACAAGGTGTTGAGCTGGATGAACACAGCAGGCCAGGCAGCATCAGAGGAGCAGGAAGGCTGACGTTTCAGGTCTAGACCCTTCTTCAGAAAATGAAGCGTCAGCCTTCCTGCTCCTCTGATGCTGCTTGGCCTGCTGTGTTCATCCAGCTCGACACCTTGTTATCTCTAAATTGAGTCCTATTTCAGCATTTGGTCCATATCCTTCTAAACCTTCCCATTCCCCCAGGTTACGTTGTGTAATACCTGAGTTACCACGCTCGGGTTGACCTGCTAAGGGAATTTGGGGCATTAAGGGCCCTCCACATAACCAACATGGGCCAACATGGGGGATGTCGCTCCTGCTCATTCCCGGTGAGGTATCCAGGAGATTAAAACATCCTCCAAGATGAGAAATGGTTGTTGTTGTCAATGACAACGGTGCCTGGGTCACAAACTAAACATCCCAACCGGAAGAAATATCAGTCAGGAATATTTCAGCAACCACATGGAAAGGCAGAGACTTGGGGATGGAGATGGGGTAGAGGTGAACAGGTGGGTGGTTATATATAAATGAATATTATTGTTCATTATGGGGAAAAATGCTTGTGGGCAAATGTCGTATCAGGCGAGGGTTGTGTGAGAGTTCATTTTGAAGCTGCATTAACTCCATCCAACCTGACCAAGGAGAGCCAATGGACATGATCTATTTGGATTTTTGGAAGGCTTTTGACAAGGTGCCACACAGGAGGCTGCTAAATAAGATAACAGCCCCTGGTGCTAGGGGCAAGGGATATAGATAGAGGATTGGCCGACTGGCAGAAGACAGAGAGTGGGGATTAAAGGGTTTTTTTTCATGACGGCAGCTGAAGACTAGTGGAGCTCCACAGGGGTCAGTGTTCGAACCATATTATACATGTTACGCGTTAACAATCTGGATAAAGGAACTGAGGTCGTTGTGGCTGAGTTCACAGTGATGTGGAGAAACAGGTAATGAGGAAGAGGCAGGGAGACTGCAGAAGTTCTTGGGCACGCTGGGAGAGGCATGGACTATTTTTGAAACAGGGAAAGGTTTTGGAAATCTGAAGCATGGAAGGGGTCGGTGTTTAAGCTCAGGATTCTCTTAAGGTTAAGATATAGGTTGAGGTTTGGCAGTTTGGAATGCAAATACAATGTTAATATTCATTTTGAGAGGGCTAGAATATAAGAGCAATGATGTGCTGCTGAGGGTGTATAAGGCTCTGGTCAGACTATATTTGGAATATTTTGAGCGGATTTGGGCCCCATTATCGAAGGAAGGATGTGCTGGAGTTGGGAGGTTCAGAGGATGTTTATAAAAATGATCCTGAGGGTGAAGGGCATCGCCAAAGGAGGAGCAGTTCAGGATTCTGCATCTGTACTTGATGGAGTTTAGAAGAATGAGGGGAATCTATTTGAAACTTACAGAATACTGAGAGGCCTGGATAGAGTTGGGGTGGAGAAGATGTTTCCACTAGTAGGACAGACTAGAGCCAGAGGGCATACCCTCAGAGTGAAGGGATACCCTCTAGACCTGAGATGGGGAGAAATTTCTTCAGCCAGAGGATGGTGACACTGTGGAACCCATTCTCCAGAGGGCTGCGGGGGACAAGTCATTGTGTGTATTTAAGACAGAGGTAGATAGGCTCTTGATTAGGAAGGGGATCTAGGGTTACAGGGAAAAGGCAAGAGAAGGGGGTTGAGAAACATATTGGCCACGATCGAATGATGGAGCAGACTCAGTGGGCTGAATGGCCTAATTCTGCTCCTTTATCTTATCTTTTGCACAAAATCTTACTGGAGACAGATGTGAGATACCTGAATGTTCATCATTGTAGTGATGCCAAAGTAATTACTGTTGATTGTGCCTTTCCTGCAATAAACTACAACTTGTTTGGTAAGATAAGACTTGTTACAACTTTCTATTGATCTGCGTTAAAACATTGGCCTCAGCATAGAATGGAGAGGCAAACAGCTGTCTTCTCCAGTTCCCAGCAATCATTACCCAGCCCACAGCACAATGTCTTATTCCCAACCCTTCCTCCAATGGGGAACAGTTAATCCCTGGAACCATCATCACTCCCCTCTCAAACTTGACCTCTTCAAGAATATCAACCCCAACTTCTCAAATCTTAAACATTCCTCAAACTTGATCTGTTCTGCAGTCTGCACGTATTCCCTGGAAATGTGGCACCCAGACCAGGATACAGTACACCACTCACAAGCCGATTGTGTGCTGTTATACAAAATACCTTTTGGAATCTATGTACATCACCACGAAAGCATCATCCTCATTTATCTTCTCTGCTACCTCTTCAGAAAAAAAACCTCAGAAAATTAATCAAACATTATTGGCCCCCTGATATGGTGGCTCAATGGTTAGCACTGCTGCCTCACAGCGCCAGGGACTCAGGTTCGATTCCACCCTCAGGCCACTGTCTGTGTGAGGTTTGCATGTTCTGCCTGTGTCTGCGTGGGTTTCCTCCCACAGTGTGAAGACGTGTAGGTTAGTGTGGATTGGCTGTGCTAAATTTCTCCCATAGTGTTCAGGGATATGTAGATTAAGTGGTTGATTGGGGTGGAGGGGTGGTGGTGGATCTGAGTGGGATGCTCCAAAGGTCAGTGTGGACTTGTTGGGCTGAAGGGCCTGTTTCCACACTGTAGGGATTCTATGAGATCCCCATAATTAACCTGCTTGAATGTTAATTTCCTTCCAAATTACTGTTTTAAGAAGCTAAAATTATTTAAACGGGCAGGCCTGCAGTTACTGTGCTTATTTTAACACCCTGAAGAGTTAGTTAACTGCAAAATCATCAATTCATAGAATGATTAAGCACAGAATGGGGGTTATTTGGTCCGTCATGTCCGTGCTATCTCTTTGCAAGAGTAATTCAAGCAGTGTCACTTTCCAAGGCTTTTTCCAACTCAGCACATTCCACACCTTCTGATGTTCCGCTTCTATAAGCCATGATTCAGCCTGCCTCCTCTCAGGCAATACTGTACTCTCAGGCAATGTTTTCCAAATCCCATAAACTTGTAGCAGAAGGAAGTGTTTCAAATGGCTTCATTGGCAATTAGCCTAAAAATTAGCTTGTAGAATTTTATGGCTATGTCCCACTTTACATCACCCTGTTTGATGAACTGGGAAACAATCTGACAGATAGAGCAGCTCAAGAAAGCACCACAGTGTTCATTCAGAAGAAGAAGCCCTTCAGCCCATCCTGCCTGCAATAGCTCTATTAGCTACAGCCATTTCCATCCAATTGACCATCCAATGCCTCACTTGTATCTAGTATTTCCAGACAGTGCATTCCACAATCTATCACCGTGCTGAGCGATGAAGGCTTTTCTCAAATTATCCTTGCTTTGTTAGCACATCACTTTAAATCTCGTTCCTTTCCTTTTATTTCATTCACAGGATGAGGGCGTCGCTGGCTAGGCCAACATTTTTTTGCTCATCCCTATTTGCCCAAAGCTGGGTTAAGAATCAACCACATTGCTGTGGGTCTGGAGTCACATGTAGGCCAGACCAGGTAAGGATGGCAGTTTTTCTTCCCTAAAGAGCATGAGTGAACCAGATGGGTTTTTTTTTTACAATGGTCATCGTTAGACTCTTAATTCCAATTTTTTTTCCCTTCTTGAATTCAAATTCCACCATCTGCCCTGGCAGGATTCGAACCCAGGTCCCCAGAGCATTATCTGGATCTCTGGATTAACAACCCAGCGATAATACCACTAGGCCATCACCTCCCCCTGTTCCTTTGGCCAGCAGGAACAGCTTCTCCCTATCTGCTCTACCCGGCCCGCTCCTGATTCTGGAAACCTCCATTGAATCTCCTCTCCGCCTCCTCTCTCCCGGGAGAATTTCTTCAATGTGTGCTCGTCACTGAAATCCAGAGTCAGTAGCCAGAACAGCCACTTTCCGGAAAACTCCCGAGAGACTCGCAAGTTCCAGGAATTTCTGAAAGCCAGTCAGACTGTGAGTGTCCAGCACTTACAGGATCTGAAGTGTAAAATGTCAATGACCCAGTGTCGAAGGCAAATATTGTGAATGGAAATGAACAGCCAAAAAAGGAATGTAGTGGCAATCCCTACAGAGTGAAAACAAGCCATTTGGTCCTTCGAGTCCACACTGACCCTCTGGAGAATATCCCACCCAGGCCCACCCCCTTATCTATCCCTGAGAGCCCACATTTCCAATGGCTAACCCATCTAGCCTGCACATCTCTGGCCACATGGCCAATCTACCTAACCCACACATCTCTGGACTGTGAGGGGGAAGCCAGAGCACCCAGGGGAAACCCGCACACAGATGCTGGGAGAACACAGCCACCTGAGGGTGGGCTCAAACCCAGGTCCCTGGTGCTATGCAGCAACATGCGCTAACCAATGTGCCATGTCCAATGTGGTTTGCGGGCCACTCAAGGTCAACAGTTATCTCGGCAAAGACTGACCAATCTCTCGGGTCATTAACAAAGGAGAAGTTATACAACCTTCAGAATGCCTGTACGTGTTCGGCTGGAGATCTGGGGGGAGCTCAGATCACAGTAAATGTAAAACACAGTTACAGATGTGAATACATAATGGCTAAGCTTAGGGGAGATGTATAGAGTAATGGTTCTGAAAGAGTTAATGATGAGTTGTATTGAGCTCCACCCAATCCATAGTCTTTGACCAGAGAAACAGTTAGTCTTACAGAAAGTCCCAGCAGAAACAGCCAGGACATACCAGGCCCTGATATTTGAAATTGAGCCGAGCTCGTTAATATTCATTGTACCAAAAGCTGTCAAGCAATAACTTAGAGCTGGTTATGTCGGACAAGTGCTTATTCTTGATGGTCAGCGTTCTATCAATGAAAATTAGACAGGATCCAGACTCAACCTCAGAAGGAAGCCACTCCAGCAACAAGCTGTCAGTGGTTAGGACTAAGAGGATACAACATGGTGACAGGGCTGGGACCTGAGCAAGGAACAGGTTCAACATGAGGTTATAGAGAGTAAGGCTTCCTCTACACTGTCCCAGGACAGGGACAGCATGAGGTCAGATACAGAGTAAAGGTCCCTCTACACTGTTCCCGGACAGGCATAGCAAGGGGTTAGATACAGAGTAAAGCTCTCTCTACACTGTCCCAGGACAGCATGGGGGCAGATACAGATGTAAAGGTCCCTCTACACTGTCCCAGGGCAGGGATAACACGGGGTTAGAAACAAAGTAAAACTCCCTCTGCACTGTCCCCGTCAAACACTCCCGGGACAGGGACAGCATGGGTTAGAAATGATGCAAACCATCAATCTCCAAAGTTCAGTCCCACCCGTAATAGCCTGAAATTCCATTTTGCCAAAAATGAGGGGATTTGGATTTAAAATTGAAAGGCAAAGAGAGATTTGGGGTGGTGTTTATTTGGCCCAAAAGGCTGAAGGCAGAGATCAGGTTGAAGCAAGGATGATATCGCATGATCTGAGCCGTTTCTCTGAGCAGTGGCCAGGAAGGTACTTTCTGGTGCCTGCGGGAGGCTAGACCTATCACAGCTGGTGGATGATTGCTTGTTCAGGGCACACAGTATTAGTGGTAACAAAGTGTGGAGCTGGATGAACACAGCAGGCCAAGCAGCATCTCAGGAGCACAAAAGCTGACGTTTCGGGCCTAGACCCTTCATCAGAGAGGATCTAGGCCCGAAACGTCAGCTTTTGTGCTCCTAAGATGCTATTTGGCCTGCTGTGTTCATCCAGCTTCACACTTTGTTATCTGGGATTCTCCAGCATTTGCAGTTCCCATTATCACAGTATTGGTGGAATGGCTTTAAAATTATTTCCCAGAGCCCTGCAGGAACATGACCCGCCGGGATTGACAGTCACCACGGAGATGAGACAAATTGTGGCTCTGTTTTTTTCCCAAAGAATCGTGTACTTCAGAGGATCAAAGATAAAACTCAGGTCAGTGGGGTTGTCAGTGAATTATTCGCGGAGACGGTGGAATCCGAGTTATTTGGCTTTTTTTGGAAAAGCTGCCAGTCAGGAATTTCCGACACTGTTTCCTCGTGGGCCCTGACTCAAGTAGGCCCAAGCTCCCTCCCTCATTACATTGTGGTATTTGTGAGGGCATGGTGCCAAGCTGGCACAGAGAGAGAGAGAAAGTTCATAATCACTGTTACGCAATTTGTTTTGAGCTCAGACGGGAATATTATCTATTCGAAATATTTCTCCAGTAAATATTTGGGATTCTCTTCGAGTGAGCGATGCAGCTGAAAACAGTTGGGGCTGTGACTTGAAATGATTAGCTTCAGTCTGAGCTCCCATGAACCTTATCAATTCACATATCACCCAGAGGGATTGAACGTTACACAATTTCTCCTTTTGTCGGTGTTATTGCGAGATCTGACTTTGAGTGGGCAAAGCAAGAATGTTCCCAACAGCCCACCAGGGAATTGGAGCAGGAAGCCGCGAATTAAATCAGAGCTGGAAAGTCAGGAAGGGAAAAGTGGCCCTTTGGCCCTGCCAGCCTGCTAGGAGTGGCAGGAACCATTCAACAGACTCGCTCCGTTGCACACAGTCAAAACAGGAGGAGGCCACTCACCCGGCCAAACCTGCTGTCCTACTCCACAAAGTCACGGCCAATCAGGCCGCACCTTGTTGCCATTTTCGTTGCACGTTCCCATTGCAACAACAACTGCCTGCATTCACTTAGCAGCTCTAAGCTCGCAAAAGCTTGGCATTTCTCTGGAGCGTTACCAAGCAAGATCTTTCAGTGAGGAAATGTCAAGGCAGGTGATTGAGAGCTTGTTTGAAGGCATTTCTTAAAGTGGGGGGGGAAGGGCAGAGACTAGACAGGCATAAGGGTGAGAATTCAGAACTTGGCAAGAAGTCTTTATCCAAAAAAAGAACCTGTCGCAGCAAATTATCTTTTGCACTCACGGTGCGGAGAATCACAAGTTTATTGGTCCAACTCGAGAACTTTCATTGTTCTTGCATTATTGCAGAACTAATAAGTGAAATGCCAACAATAACTCTTCCAACAAGAGACAATCTAACAATCAGCCCTTCACATTCAATGGTATCACCGTCACTGAATTCCGCGCCCGACCCCCAACTAACCACATCCTGGGGGCTATAATTGACCAGAAACTGAACTTGACTCACCACATAAACACAGTGGCTACAAGGGCAGGCCAGGGGCTGGGAATGCTGCAGTGAGTAGCTCTTCCCCTGACTCTCCAAAGCCTGTCCACCATCTACAAGGCACAAGTCAGGAGTGTGAAGGGATACTCCCCACTTGCCTGGTTGAGTGCAGCCCCAACAACACTCACGAAGCTCGACACCATCCAGGACAAAGCAGCCCTCTTGATTGACACCACATCCACAAGCATCCACTCCCTCCAGCCCCTGACGCTCAGTAGCAGCAGTGTGTACCATCTACAAGGTGCACTGCAAAAATTCACCAAAGATCCTCAGACAGCACCTTCCAAACCCACACCGACTTCCTTCTAGAAGGACAAGGGCATCAGATACATGAGAACACCACCACCTCCAAATTCCCCTCCGAGCCTCTCACCATCCTGACTTGGAAATATATCGCCGTCCCTTCACTGTCACTGGGTCATATTCCTGGAATTCCCTCTGTAAGGGCATTGTGGGTCAATGCAACACAGGGACTACAGCAGTTTGAGGAGGCAGCTCACCTCCACTTTCTCAAGGGGGCAACTAGGGACAGGGCAATAAATGCTGGCCCTGAGAGAGACACCTACATCACATGAAGGAGTTAATGAAAAGAATTATGTAAGTCACGACTGTATAACACAAGCCAACTCCCCTGATAACCATTTACATAACCCAGGGAAAAAAAGACCGTCCCTTGATCCTGTTACATTAATTCAAGTTATGCTTCTAGTCAACATGTTACATAAAGGAGACTTAGTTGTAGCAAACTGGGAGGTTATGTAATGTTAAGATTTAACACAGAGCTCAATGTGAATCACTTGGGCATTCTGAACTAGAAAGAATTAAAGGAACTTTCATGGTGTGAGACTTTTATTAATTCATTCTCACTATTGTGAGTGTTACTAAGCCAGCTATTTCCCGTCCCTAATTACCCCTCGATCTCAGCAGCTTGCCATTTCGGAGGGCAGTTAAGAATCACCTGAGTTGCTGTGGGTTTGGAGTCACATGGACCAGGTAAGGAGGGTGGTTTCCTTCCCTAAAGGGGCATTAGTGAGGCAGACTTTTAAATTCCGATTTTCCCAACTGGGAGATTTGAACTAACAACTCCCAAAGCCATGGTCTGTGGGTCAGAGTTACTAGCCCAGTAGCTTGCCACGACACCACCATGTCCCACATAGGCAGGGGCTGCTTCCGACTGGGTGTGGGCCAGGTCACTACCAGCTTCAGTCAGCCAGCTTTGTGTGGGTGAGCACAGACCTCAGCAAAGGTTGGTGCTAAAGTGGGACACATTCAGAAACTGGGGGTCAGGGCAGGAAGCTGATTAATGCAGGAGATGGTGACATAGTATTAACAACACCAGTTTAGGCTGATGCTCTTGGCACTGGCTCAATTAGAGCCATGGAGATTCCCCAGTGTAGAGGGGACCACATTATAAGTAGCCAGTGCAGTAGGCTGGATGTAGTAGACGTGTCCAGTCCCCATCAGCTTGGCCTCAGGGCACTCCACTTCTTCCTAGAACAAAGGCCTGAACTGCCCACATCCTCCTCCTTCTCCTCCTGGCCGAGCTCATCCTCACCCTCAACAACTTCTCTTTTAACTTCCCTCATTTTCTTTGGGAGACAGGGTTGGCCATGGGTACCTGCATGGGCCCCAGTTATGCCTGTCTCTTTCTGGCCTACATGGAACATTCCTCATTCCAGTCCCACTCTAGCCCCCACCCACAAGTCTTTCTCTGATACATCGATGACATCATCGGTGGTACTTCTCTCTCTCATCTGGAATTGGAAAATTTCATCGATTGCGCTTCCAAATTCCACGTTGCCCTCACTTTCACCTGGTCTATCTCTGACTCCTCCCTTCCCTTCCTCGACACCTCTGTCTCAATCTCTGGGGCTACAGTGGCCATTAACATCCACTATAAACACACCAACTCCCACAGCTGCCTGGACTATACATCCTCCCACCCTGCTTCCTGTAAAGACTACATCCCATTCTCCCAGTTCCTCCATCTCTGCACATCTGTTCAGATGAGGCCGAGGTTGACAAGGGAGCCTCAGAAATGTCCACCTTATTCCTCAGTCAAGGATTCCCCAGCTCCGTTGTCGACACGGCCCTCAACCAGGCTCAGACCCATCTCCTGCACTTCTGCCCTCACCCCTTCTCTTCCCTCCCACAACAGTGATAGGGTTCCCTTTGACCTTACCTACCATCCCACCAGCATCCGCATCCAGAAGATCATCTGATGCCATTTCCACCATCTCCAGCAAGATGCCACCAGCAGACACACATTCCCCTCCCCTCTCTTGCCTGCCTTCCGCAGGGAACATTCCCTCCGGGACACCCTGGTCCATACTTCGTTCACCCCCAATACCTCCCCACAGCCCTACGGCACCCTCCCCTGTAACTGGTAAAGGTGCAACACCTGCGCATTCACCTCCTCCCTCCCCAGTATTCAAGGGCACAAACATACCTTCCAGGTGAAGCAACACTTCACCTGCACTTCCCAGAATCCAGTTTACTGCATTCACTGCTCACAGTGTGGTCTCCTCTACATTGGGGAAACGAAGTGTAGACTTGGTGACTGCTTTGCAGAACATCTGCGTTCTGCTTGCAAAAAAAGACTCTGAGCTGCCATTTTAACGCACCACCCCGTTCCCTGGCCCAATATCTCTGTCTCAGGTTTGCTGCAGTGTTCCACTGAAGCTCAGCACAAGCTGGTTCTACCTGGGAACCCTGCAACTTTCCGGTCTCAACAATGAGATCAGCAATTTTACAGTTGAGGCACCTTCATATGTGCTTACCCCAAAACCCCACACACCAGGCCCTGTTATCACAAGGTCAATATTACACACAACCCATGGTTTGCCACTAACAGTCCTCATTAACAGCTATTCATTCTCTCAAGCTGACTGTTATCCACTCCTTTGTCCAACTGCTCTTCTCTCTCTTTGGGCTCTACCCCCACCTCTCATTTACTCCTTACCACCTCCACACACCCTGTTTTCATCAAATAAATTGGCATTTCCCTAGCTACCATCATTTCTGAGGAAGGGCCACTGGACCTGAAACATTAACTCTGATTTTTCACCCACACCTGCTGCCAGACCTGCTGAGTTTTTCCCGCAACTTCTGTGTTTGTTCCTGATTTACAGCATCCACAGTTTTTCAATCTTTATAAGGGAGCCTTACTCAATAGCTAACCCCGTGCTGTCCCTGTCCTGGGGATTTTTGATGGGGGACAGTGTAGAGGGAGCTTTACTCTGTATCTAACCCTGTGGGTCCCTGTCCCGGGAGCGTTTGATAGGGATAGTGTAGAGGGTTCTTTACTCCATGTCTAACCCATGCTGTCCCTGTCCTGGGAGTGTTTGATGGAGGACTGTGTAGAGGGAGTTTTACTCTGTATCTAACCCCGTGCTGTCCCTGTCCTGGGAGTGTTTGATGGGGGACTGTGTAGAGAGAGTTTTACTTGGTATCTAACCCCGTGCTGTCCCTGTCCTGGGAGTGTTTTTGTGGGGGACAGCGTAGAGAGAGCTTTACTCTGTATCTAACCCTGTGCTGTCCCTGTCCTGGGAGTGTTTGATGGGGGACAGTGTAGAGGGAGCTTTACTCCGTATCTAACCCTGTAACTGTGGGTTGTGTGGTGAATGAGTAAAGCTCTTCAAAAGGTTTAAGACGTCAAACTACTGTCACCACAGTGTACGATTGCGGAGAGATGGAGCTATTTACAAATGAGCCAGGTTGTGAGCTGTGAAGCCCAGCCCCTGGCTTTCAGAAAGGATACTCACTCGAATTAAACCATTCCCAATGGCCTCAGACCCTGACCCTATCTGCCCTGAGTTGGTAGACACCATCCTCTGATAAATCCCGCCATCTCACGCAAATCCCCTTTCATCACCATCTCTTGCAACTCAAATTCATCTCCCAAAAGATTGAGCAGAGTAAGAAAAGACCATCCCTGAGATTTTCCTTGAGCACCAAGGTTTGCAGTATTGTTGTGGAAGTTCACCTCCAATTGGGGGAGAGCCCAGGTGAATCCTAGGAGGGATGGGAGTCCCATTTCTCAGTGACGTCTTCCTCCCAGGTCGCTGATAGTGCTGACAGAGCACAGAGTGTCCTTTCAGCAGCTGAGGGATGGGGTTTTGAAGTCATCGCTGGCCTTTGTGAAGTGTGCAGACCATCAGGAAGTCAAAAAGATATACAGGCCCAGTCTGGCTCTTTTGGGCAGGTAACAGCGAGGAGATGGAAGGTGGGAGAAGCCATCAGGCAGAAATAAGACCCCGTTTCAGGCAATAAGTGTCCATCGCTGATGTTAGCCCGGTCAATGGGTGGCTCGGTGGTCAGCACTGCTGCCTCTCAGCGCCCAGGACCTGGGTTCGATTCCAGCCTCGGGTGACTGTCTGTGTGGAGTTTGTGGGAAAATTCAGGGATTGGGCGGGATGACCTTTGGAGGGTTTATGTGGGCTGAATGGCCTGCTTCCACGCTGTAGCGATCCTATGAATGAGATGCTCAGACAAGCTATGGGTAGAAATGCAGGATCGGGTCTGTTTTATTTTCCTGGAGCTCTGTCTATTCAGCTCCAGAAATAGTTACGACCTGAGCTAATTGAAAGGCAGAGCGCACTGGAGGGGCTATCCTTGTTATCTACATCAGCAGTCCCTACTATCTCAGAGGGGCTGAATAGCCTGTTGCTGGCCCTGTGTCTGATGCCCTCACAGAGGTCATTCTCATCCAGTACCACTGTTCTGCTCTTTACTTCAGAATCGAGTGCAGTGGGTTCTCTTTACAACTATCAGATGGGGAATGAATTTAACACGACTCGCCCAATGAGATGGTGCGGAACTCAGACTTCAATCTTGGGCGGATCTCCTACTGCAGCAGCTTGAATCCAGAGCCTCAGTAAGAGAGGCAAATACAAGTCCTCACAGCTGAGCGAAAGTTGACAGCACACACGCAGAGTCGTGATGAGCTGGGCGGAATTAAGTGGGACTCAGGAGAACTGCAAGATTAATTGGCGAAGGGCAAGGACTGAACCCTCTGTGTGGGAGCTCCAAAAACAACACACAACCTCAGCTCCCTCTGCTAGTGCCCTGTCTCAACTTCTTACATAAGACTGATTCTCGTCCCAAAGCCAAAGCCGCAGGGTCCATAAATCCTGCAGGAACAGCACATTCTGTTACATTCATCTTGTTGGGGTTGAGGCAAGCATTTGGAGAGATGAGACGTTAGAGCTTGAATGCCAAATATAGCTTTAGCAAAAAACAACATACCCAAATGAACAGCAATATAGATTCTGCGGAGGGTTCCCCTCGCCTTTCCCAACAGTTCAGCCAACTCTATCCCTACTTTCTGCAGTTTTTCCTTTGCATTCCTTGCTTCTCTGGCCTCCATCCCCTGCTTCAAAGTTATGTACACAAGCTTTACAAACAAAATCAGTACCTGTAATTTTAATACGTGGCTTTTTTCTCAGAACACAATGTGATATATTTGAACCACTTTGGTACAGCTTCCTAAGAGTTAATGAGTGGGGACAATCGCTGTGTAAACAAGGCAGTAATTTGGAATTTCTCCAGTTTATGGTTTGGAGGATTCTCGATTTCAGTTCCCTTTTCTGCCACCATGGCATTGCTTAACAGGAAGCCAGGGGCACAGAGGTGACAAGCATTAGCTGTGCCTGGGGGACCATCAACTTGGTGAAGGGCCCTCTCAGGTCTACCTGAAACTTGTGGGTCTTCCAGAACAAGGGGTTGACCCCGACCGAGTGTTGCAGACTGGTACATTCCCAGGTCCAGGACTATGTGCTGAGGGATGCACTGAAGTTCGGGGCAGCTGCTGCCAAGGTGCAGTGGGGAAAGACCACCGTCTGGGGTCTTTCTGCTGAAGGTAAATGGGGGCCTGTCCAGTAACTGGACCCTCCCAGTGCCTCACATTCATGTAAATATAGTCTTGTATGATTAAGAGATGGCTTTGGCTTTTTGTATTGAATAGACTTAAACTCCAATGTTCACTTGTTTCTTCATATACTATGAGACAGAACCAAACTGCATTTGTGCCTAAATATAGAATAAAGTTATTCTTTATGAATAAAGTATATTTTTGAAGTAAAAAGGGGTGGGGTGGGGTAGAAGAAACCCAAAGTTCTCCTGATTCTGAATCCTGAGGACGTTGGCTTCATGTTAGGCCTCAGGCCTTCTCCTTCATTTGGGATTGACAAGCTGCAAAAGAGCCGCTGGGGAGAGCGGGGGAGGTGGACCGAAGATGGAGAGAAAAGAAGATAGGTGGAGAGAGTATAGGTGGGGAGGTAGGGAGGGGATAGGTCAGTCCAGGGAAGACGGACAGGTCAAGGAGGTGGGATGAGGTTAGTAGGTAGGAGATAGAGGTGCGGCTTGGGGTGGGAGGAAGGGATGGGTGAGAGGAACCACCCCACCAACCTCTGGATACAACGCATCATCCTCCAACACTTCCGCCATCTACAATCCGACCCCACCACCCAAGACATTTTTCCATCCCCACCCCTGTCTGCTTTCCGGAGAGACCACTCTCTCCGTGACGCCCTTGTTCGCTCCACACTGCCCTCTAACCCCACCACACCCGACACGTTCCCCTGCAACAGCAGGAAATGCTACACTTGCCCCCACACCTCCTCCCTCACCGCTATCCCAGGCCCCAAGATGACAACAAAATGTGAGGCTGGATGAACACAGCAGGCCAAGCAGCATCTCTGGAGCACAAAAGCTGATGTTTCGGGCCTAGACCCTTCATCAGAGGATGACATTCCACATTAAGCAGAGGTTCACCTGCACATCTGCCAATGTGGTATACTGCATCCACTGTACCCGGTGTGGCTTCCTCTACATTGGGGAAACCAAGCGGAGGCTTGGAGACCGCTTTGCAGAACACCTCCGCTCAGTTCGCAACAAACAACTGCAATCTCCCAGTCGCAAACCATTTCCACTCCTCCTCCCATTCTTTAGATGACATGTCCATCATGGGCCTCCTGCAGTGCCACAATGATGCCACCCGAAGGTTGCAGGAACAGCAACTCATATTCCGCTTGGGAACCCTGCAGCCTAATGGTATCAATGTGGACTTCACCAGTTTCAAAATCTTCCCTTCCCCAACTGCATCCCTAAACCAGCCCAGTTCGTCCCCTCCCCCCACTGCACCACACAACCAGCCCAGCTCTTCCCCTCCACCCACTGCATCCCAAAACCAGTCCAACCTGCCTCTGCCTCCCTAACCTGTTCTTCCTCTCACCCATCCCTTCCTCCCACCCCAAGCCGCACCCCCATCTACCTACTAACCTCATCCCACCTCCTTGACCTGTCCGTCTTCCCTGGACTGACCTATCCCCTCCCTACCTCCCCAACTATACTCTCTCCACCTATCTTCTTTTCTCTCCATCTTCGGTCCGCCTCCCCCCTCTCCCTATTTATTCCAGAACCCTCACCCCATCCCAATCTCTGATGAAGGGTCTAGGCCCGAAACGTCAGCTTTTGTGCTCCTGAGATGCTGCTTGGCCTGCTGTGTTCATCCAGCCTCACATTTTATTATCTTGGATTCTCCAGCATCTGCAGTTCCTATTATCTCTGATACTATTATCGCTGGGGAGAGCACCTGGTTTCGACGGGTCAGTCCTGCCAGAAATTCCCAGAGTGCTGACGGCTTCCCAAGAATGGCCTGTGTGGACCTTTTCTCATTTTGTCAAAAACAGAGGGTCTGGGGAGAGAGAATATGTAGGATTCTTTTTCTCACCCTGTTTTCCACGAGCAGCCATCATGTTTTTTGTGTGTGAAGATGCTGAAGTTTTGATAGATTTTCGTGACCTGAGCCTGAGAGATTGCAGAAGTGCCTGTAATACTTTTTTTTCTCTTTCATTGTTAAAAAGGTCAATGAAAAGATACATTGGGCCTTTTCTTAAAGGCATTTCTTGGAAATCACCCAGTTCCAGATAATTGTTGTTCTTGCTAGTTAGAACTCTCTTCAGGGAAAACACGTGACAGTTTTATGACTTCTGCTTGAACAATGTTTGCAAGCAGATTGGGTTGTAGAGTTTTTTTTTGTTGAAGACCTTCTGATGATTATTTTGTTTCTGAACTAACCTCGGCTGGACATGTCAATGTCTGGCCTCTGACCTTCAACTGCACCTCCTTCCAGACCCCTGACGTTGGTCACCTCCCACACTCCACCACCACCACCAACATTCTCACTCCTCTCCAACATCACCCTGGGGGCTGGCATGTGTGGCTCAGTGGTTAGCACTTCTGCCTCACAGAGCAAGGGACCCAGGTTCGATTCCTTGTAGAGTTTGCCTATTCTCCCCATGTCTGCATGGGTTTCCTCCAGGTGCTCTGGTTTCCTCCCACATTCCAAAGATGTGCAGGGTAGGGTAGATTGGCCTTGGGAATAGTGTCCAGGGATGTGAAAACCTGGTGGACTAGCCATGGGGAAATGTAGGGTTACAGGGATAGGGGTAGATCTGGGTGGGGTGCTCTTTGGCGGGTTAGTGCAGATTCGAAGGGCTGAATAGCCTGCTTCCACACTGAAGGGACTCTATGACGTCAGTCGTTATAAGATATTTGGATAAGAACGGGGAGTTCTGCTATAAACATGTGTTTTGTGAATGCAGTTGATGACCATAACACAAACTTCCTGCTGTACAGTATAGCCATTTTCTATAGCACATGGTCGCACAAGGACTCAACTATCGCGTTGCAGGAGAAATGCCTGTATTTCAAACATTGTAACAGTCAAAGGTGTGGGGTCAGTGCAGGAAACTGGGATTGGTTCCCTTGGTGGTTATGTCAGCGCAGCTTTGATGGGCCCACGGGCCTTTTCTGCCCTGTGCCAATCTACGAAACTACCATCGGACAGCCCCCTGCCTTACCATGACTCTTCAATATGTCGCCATGTGGACCCCTCAAAATTTGGTTGCCCTGTTTCTGTGACCCCTCTCCCCCCTTTCCCACCCCAGGCTCCTGTAACGGTAACTGTAGTCCCAGTTTGGCTGTTAAAGTGGGAAGAGGATACAGGGACAATGGGGGTGTCTCGGGAGCTGGGTTTGGGCAACTAACTGGTCGTGATACTGAGGATTTTACACCACTGGAAGATGGCAGTGATTGTAATTCCCTCAGGGAATATGAGATCCTTGATTAGGGCTGTTAATCTGGCCCAATCAGGGAGCCCTGGCTGACAGATATAAATAGGAGGGTCAGAGTACTGATAGCTGACTCGGAATGAGGCAGTGCTATAGTCGAGGACTATTTGTGTGTAAATAGAGGATGACTCAGTGATGGGATACATGACCCTGTGGTGTTATTTCAGGAGAGACCAGGAAGGAGGTAGGGAAGTGGTTTGAATAGCTATGATAACATAATCTGTCCCGTTACATCAGAGTTGGCAAAAGGAGCTAGCCCAGATGTTCACTAACCCAAAAGTAAAAGGAACTGCAGAAAAACCAATAAATACTTGGAAATGAAGCCCATCTGATTAGCACAGCATCCACAAACATTCACTCCCCCCACTACCGAATGCTCAGTAGCAGCAGTGTGTACCATCTACAAGGTGCACTGCAGGAATTCACCAAAGATCCTCAGATGGCACCTTCCAAACCCACGACCACTTCCACCTAGAAGGACAAGGGAAGCAGATATATAGGAACACCACTATCTTCGAGTCCCCCCAAAGCCACTCATCATCCTGATTTAGCGATATATCGCCGTTCTTTCAGTGTTGCTGGGTCAAAACCCTGGAATTGCCATCCCTAATAGCATTGTGGGTCAACACACAGCAGGAAGAAAGCAGCAGTTCAAGAAGGCAACTCGCCACCATCTCCTCAAGGGCAACTAGGGATGGGCAAGAAATTCTGGCCAGCCAGCGACGCTCACATCCCACAAAATGAATAGAAAAATAAAATGACGGGAGCTTCATTTTGAACTTTATGAGACATTACAAATTCTACTGAAGGAATGCCCTTCGAAATAAGGGAAGCGTTGGTGGTCATCTGTCAACATTTGACAGACTCTGGAACAGATTGTATGGATTGGAGAGCAGCTAATATTCCCCCACAGTTTAAACTAGGAGGTAGAGAGAAAATGGGCAAATTTAGACCGGCCAGCTTGACACTGAGAGTGGGGAAGGTGCTAGGATCTGTTACAAAATCTTCAATAGCAGAGCGTTGGGAAACAGTAACTGGATTAGGCAGTCAGCATGGATTGACAAAAGGTAAATCGTGCTTGACAAATCAATTAATTTTTTAGATGTCATTAGTAGAATTAATAAGGGGAAAGCAATGAATGTGGTTTACTTGAACTGCCCGAGAGCTTTCCATAAGGTCCCACATAAGAGATTAGCATGTACATTTATAGCATTTGGGTTTGGCGGGCAAGAAACAGGGCAGGAATAAATGGGTCTTTTTCCTGAACGGCAGGCAGTGTCTACTGGAGTACCACAGGGATCTGTGCTTGACCCCCAACTATTTACGGTATGTATTTAATGATTTAGGTCTGGGAACTGCAAACGTAGAGGTACCTTGTTTAGATGACACAAAGCTGTGAGAGGATGCCAGGATGGTTCAGTGCGATGTGGCAAATTGATTGAGTGGGTAAATGCATGACAGATGCAGTAGAATGTGAGGTTATCCACTTTGGTAACAACAACAGGAAGGCCGATAACTATCGGTATGGTGATTGGATTGGGAATGGGGGAGGTGCATAGAGAGCTAGGTGTCATCATACATCAGTCACTGGAAGTTACTAGGCAGGTGCAGCAGGCCGTGAAGAAGGTAAATGGCCTTCATAGTGAGGGAATAGGACTACAGGAGCATGGATATTTTGTTGTAATGGTACAAGGCCTAGGTGCAATCACACCTGGAGTATTGGTCTCACTGTCAGACCAAGGATTTCCTAGCTATGGAGTGAGTGCAATGGTTTCCTAGACTTATGAAGAGGAAGAGGATCGTTTAGGATTATATTCAGTGGGGTATAAAAGATTGAGGAGAATCTTGTAGAAAGCTATATGTAAAATTCGAACAGAACCTGACAGGATCAGCTCAGGAAGGATGTTCTCTGATGACCTTGGAGTCCCCAGAACCTGGGGTCACAGTCTATGGATATGGGATAAACCATTCGGGACTGAAATGAGGAGAAATGTTTACACCCAGACAGCAGTGAGCCTGTGCAATTCTCTACCTCAGAAAATAGGTTGAGGCCAAAACATTTCGAGAAAGAGTTCTTCGGGCTAAAGGCATCCAAGTGTGTGGGGGCGAGAGCAGGAACAGGAAACCGAGTTGGAATGTCAGCCATGATCATATTGAATGGTGGGACAGGCTTGAAGGGCTGAATGGCCCTACTCCTGCTCCTATCTTCTCTACAACAGGTGGGACTTGGACGGAGGTAGGGACATTTCCACAAGAACTATCAATCATTACCCGTTTTTCTGTCTGGGACTCAGAGTCAAAGTTTAAAGCCAACCAGTAAAGCTCTGCATGGTAGGCAGTCTGGGTTAAAACAAGATTGTCTGGTACAAAACTGGCCATTTAGCCAGATGCAAGGCCGTTTGGGGGCAGTGGGGCATTTTTCCGCAGTGAATATTAGGGAGTATCAGGTCAACAGGGAAGTGAGATTGCTCTGGGTCACTGAGTGCAGGTCACTCCGAATGTGGGTCATGGAAGAGACCCTCAGTTCCTGAAATGGGGTCACTGAGTGCAGGTCACTCCGAATGTGGGTCATGGAAGAGACCCTCAGTTCCTGAAATGGGGGTCACTGAGTGCAGGTTACTAAAAACACACAAGGCAGAGACATACCACATGTTTATGACTCAGGTTCACTGGGTGCAAGCTGCTGATAGCTCACAGGGTCGGGAATCTCTTACTGACAACAGCTCGAAATGATAGAACTGAGGGTGAAGCTTTTCGCTGAGCTCAACATATCAATGAAAAGATAACCATTAGGCAGTAGTCCAGTGTTTGGTCAGTCACCCTGCCTTAGACTGAAAGTACATATGGCCTATTTTAAGAGGCAGTTTTGCAATTCCTGCCAGAAATGGCCTAAAATCACTTTATTGGCTCAATGTTTAATTGTATTCACCAAAGCTCCAGTGAAATAGCTTGTAACATTTTGCTCTATTCAATCTACTCCAGATTTACAAATCATTGTTGGATTTCCAAAAAACCCTCGCTATCTCTTGTGATAACACAGTGTGGAGCTGGATGAATACAGCAGGCCAAACAGCATCAGAGGAGCAGGCATGCTGACATTTCTGGCCTGGACCCTTCTTCAGAAATGGGGCAGGGGAAGGGGGTTCTGAAATAAATAGAGAGAGGGGAAGGCAGACAGATGATGGATAAAGGAGATCCCTTTCCCCCTCCCCCACTTCTGAAGAAGAGTCCAGGCCCGAAACATCAGCTTTCCTGCTCCTCTGATGCTGCTTGGCCTGCTGTGTTCATCCAGCTCTACACCATGTTATCTCAGATTCTCCAGCATCTGCAGTTCCTACTATCTGTGAATCACTATCTCTTGAGCTCTTTACCTCGTAGGCTACACATCTGTATTGTGAAGCAGCCCTTGCATTTCATTAGCGCCTTTCTTGGTCAATGGAGAAAAGTGCTTTCTAACTGATAATGTACTTGTGAAGGGCCCCTCACGGTCCCACAGCAAACACTGCAGCCAATTTGCCAAGAGCAAGCTCCTTCAAACACCATTGTGATGGTGGCCAGTTTAATTACGTTGACTGTGTTGATTAAGGAATAAACAGTGGAAATTGCTTTAAAGCCCACCAGTGAGGGCAAGCAAGACCCTAGTGGCAGAAGCTGAAAGATGGCATCCGCAGCAGTGTGGCACTCCTGCAGTGTTGCATCCATAGGCAGATTGGGCCTCTGTGCTCAGGTTCTGTATAAGACGCTTACTCAGAGACGGGCGCGCTGCCAACTAAGTCCCCACGGAGTGCAGATTCCACCCACTAGGGGCACTGTCTCCTGAGGCAAGTGCAGGAGACAGAAACGTTCCTAACTTGGGCTATCCAGCACTTTGGGACACAAAATCCAGCCCGAAGTCTGCACTGATGCCTCAACTCGAAGTGCCATCCCCCAAGTGAGCCATTAAAGCTGAGGCCCGGTCAGCTCAGTCGGCTGGTTTCTGTTGATTCTCTCGTGGGCGTCGCTGGCCGGGCCCGGCATTTATTGTCCGTCCCTAGCTGTCCTTGAGAAGGTGGCAGTGTGGGGTGCAGGGCAAGCTGCCATCTTGAATCCCCGCGGCCAATAATTTCTATCGAGTCGTTACCCATTGCAGTTTTTGGCAGCTTGCTGTGTTCAAAACAGCTGCTGTGTTTCCCACTTTACCACAATGACAATAGTTTGAAGCATAGGACCATAAAGAGCTTTGGGATTTTAGGTGTGAAAGGTGCTATAGAAATGCAAGTCTTTCATTCTGTAAATGTGAAACAAAAATGTGGTTCTGAAATCGAAATCCATTGAAGATGGCCAACTTTTACAAATGGAACCAATACCAATTTTTTTTGCTGTCATCACATTTCGGTCACAAATCATGTTTAGTATCTAACTCCCGTAGAAACAGAAACCATCTCAAGGGTGTAGGCCCGAAATGTCAACTTTTCTGCTCCTCTGATGCCACTTTGCCTGCTGTGTTCAAATCCAGCTCTACACCTTGTTATCTCAGATTCTCCAGCATCTGCAGTTCCTACTGCCTCTCACGACATCTCTTGGCTGTCTTACATTGCATTGAGCTGATGGAGGTGTATCAAACTCTGAATAAGAGTACTTTTATCCTTGCAATTTTTAAAAAATTCATTCAAGGAATGAGTGTGTCACTGGCCAGGCAGCATTTATTGCCCATCCTTAATTGCCCAGAGGGTAGTTAAGAGTCAAACACATACCTGTGGGTCTGGCATCACATGTAGGCCAGACCAGGTGAGGATGGCAGTTCCTTCCCATAAAGGGCATTAGTGAACCAGATGGGTTTTTCAAACAATCGACAATGGACTCATGGTCATCATTAGACTTTTAATTTTTTTGCATATTGAATTCAAATTCCACCATCTGTTGTGGTGGGATTCAAACCCAGGACCCCAGAGCATTACCTGGCTCTCTGGATGAACAGTCCAGTGATGATACCATGAGGCCATCACCTCCCCTATGTGGTACAAATAGTCCAATCCCATTCCTGTCAGGCAGAACAAGAGGTTCACTGAGTGCAGCTAGCAACAGGTACATGGGACATAATTAAGGCTCACTGGACAGAGATTGTTCTAAGTTCACAAACTCAGCAGTTTTGGCGCGGTTGGCTGAGCTAAGAACACAATCAGCGGGAAAGTCTCCATCCTGCTTGTAAAGTTTACTGGGTTTGAGATATGAAAGGTGCAGAGAGTATCAGGGCTCTCTCAATTGGATTTGCAAAGTTCACTAAGTACAGGGGAATGTGTTTAAAGGGCTAGGACTCTCTGGGATCCTCTGCAGTGGCTGGCTACGACGACTGAGCACATGGTAGCCCATAATGTTCAATGTTATCTATGCTGCTCAATCACTTGGTGGTACAAAATGCTGTTGAAAGGGGAGAGACACTTGCTGAGGTTTTCCATCTTATGCTCATCAGGACACACACAAGAATGCCAAATTTCAAGCAACTGCAGCAATTTATGCAACGGGGTTTTGTACATGCTCCCCGTGTCTGCGTGGGTTTCCACCCACATTCCAACAAGGTGCAGGTTAGGGGTGGATTGGTCATGTTAAATTGTCCATGGTGTCCAGGGATGTGCCAGGCTAGGTGGGTCAGCCATGGGAATTGTAGGGTTACAGGGGTAGAGTAGACCAGATGGGCCGAATGACCAGCTTCCTCACTGGAAGGATTCTTTGATTGTGTGAGAAAAGCGCGCTGCTTGGAAGACAAGTCAATTCCTTTTGGCTGAGGCATTGCAGTAGGGAAAGCAAAGAGCAACAATAGGGGCTGGGCTTAAATGTATTCCTTATGTTTGAGGAGAATAGGTCCCTGCCAACGAAAGCACATTGAAATGTGGCTTATACCTGCTTTCAAGAAGGTACACTCACAGGGAGCTGTTCTCCATGAATGAAGCTATTCACCATTTTTGAGTTACTCAGGAAGATGGGTGAGCTTTCTCCTTGGCAACATCTCAGAGTTGGCTCACCAACCAGCACACTTTGCCTCTGCCAGTGTACATCAGACAGTATGTAAATTTGGCATTCTTTGGTGAGTTCTGATAAGAACAAGGTGAAAAACTTTGAGCGCAAATATAAAAGTTGGGCAGTTTCACGAAAACATTCCTCGTCTGACCTCAGCTGGAACGCTGTGAATGGTTCTGCAGCCCCTTGTCAGAGGAAAGAAAGACAGAGATCGGACGTGGTTTGGAGAAGATTCAGTGGGCTGATCCCGGTAACACAAGGGTTTTTCTTCTGGGCTGAGCTGGTTAGACCTGTGCTTATTGGAGCTGATGAGAATCAGAGTGGAGACCTTATTGAAATAAACAATATTGTTAGAGATCTCACAGGATACATGGGGAGAGGTTGTTTTTCCCTGTGGGAGAGTCTAGGACCAGAGGCTATCATCTCAGAATAAGGGGTCGCCCAGGAAAGACAGAGGTGAGGAGTAATTTCTTCTCTCAAAGGGGAGGGAGTCTGTGGAATTCTTTACTGTTGGGGGGGGGGCGCCGCTGTGGCAGCTGGGTTGTTAAGGCTGAGACAGATGGATGTTTAATCAGGAAGGGAATCAAGGGTTATGGGGAAAAGTGGAGTTGAGGATTATCAGATCAGCCATGATCTCATTGAATGATCTCAGTGGGCTGAAGGGCCAGCTGCTCCAATGCCTTTTGGTCCCTCTTCCCAGTTGATTCACTGGAAAAGGTGACGGCCTCGTGGTTTTATTGCTGGACTATTACTCTCGTGACCCACTAGTGACTGGGGACCTGGGTTCAAATCCTGCCGTGACTGATGCAGGAATTAAGAGTCAAATGGTGACCATGAAACCATCACCAATTGTTGGGAAAAACCCACCTGGTTCACTAATGTCCTTCAGGGAAGGAAACTGCCATAGTAAGAACTGCAGATGCTGGAGAATCTGAGATAACAAGGCGTGGGCTGGATGAACACAGCAGGCCAAGCGGCATCAGAGGAGCAGGAAAGTTGATGTTTCGGGTCTGGACCCTTCTTCAGAAATAGGAAAACGAAAATAAACTTTTCTGAAGAAGGGTCCCGACCTGAAGCGTCAACTTTCCTGCTCCTCTGATGCTGCCAGGCCTGGTGTATTTATCAAGCTCTACACTGTGTTATCTCTGACTCCAGTTCCTGAGGTGCTCGCAATATCAGAGACGGTGGTAAGCAATGCTCTTCAGAGCGTAGGACAAGGATCTCTCAGGGATGGCTACTGATGGGTGTTTAGTTTACGATGAATGGTTGGGTGAAGGGATTGCTCGGAGATGAGGTAGTCCTCTCGGAGTGGGGTAGACTTATTATTGACCTTTGCGAGCATTTCCTGATTGAAGGAATGGAGAATGCTAGAAACAGGCAGTGGCCTGGTGCGCTCTGAGTGCTCCCGAAGCCTGGTGTTCAGGGACGCAGAACGCTGACAGTGTCCCTAGACAGCTGCTCCTGCACATGAGTCAATGCTTGTTACTGTAAAAGTGTAATCGTTGTGTGTGTTGGAAAGCTTAACTCTTCTTCTTTCATTTCCTCTTGATGTAGCTTTTGTCGTCCTGTCTATTTCAGTATTTCTTAGCACGCCGAACCAAATCAGTTTGTTGTTTATTCGTGTGGTAACTGCTGAGGTGAAGAGAAACAGCTTGGTATTAGCACACACCAAGCTCCCACAAAAAACAGCAAGGCTGTCATGAGACAAACTGTGTCTGTCACAGTGTCTGTTGATTGATGGGTAAATACAGGCCAACGTGTTGGACAAAATGGTGCATGCGGCTCAGTAAAATGAGGCCGAATGACCTCTCACATCCAGCTCTGATGCAGATGTTTTAGCATCTCAACAGAGAATTGGCACATCTCACAGTGCGGCCCTCCCTCATTTCTGACTCTCCCCACAATCAGGTGCTCCCTCAGCACCGACCCTCCGACAGTGCGGTACTCCCTCAGCACCGACCCTCCAACAGTGCGGTACTCCCTCAGCACTGACCCTCCGACAGTGCTCACTCCCTCAGCACCGACCCTCCTACAGTGCGGCACTCCCTCAGCACTGACCCTCCGACAGTGTGGTACTCCCTCAGCACTGACCCTCCAACAGTGCGGCACTCCCTCAGCACTGACCCTCCCACAGTGTGGCACTCCCTCAGCACTGACCGTCTGACAGTGCGGCGCTCCCTCAGCACTGACCCTCCCACAGTGTGGCACTCCCTCAGCACCGACCCGACAGTGCGGTACTCCCTCAGCACTGACCCTCCAACAGTGCGGCACTCCCTCAGCACTGACCCTCCCACAGTGCGGCACTCCCTCAGCACTGACCCTCCGACAGTGCGGCACTCCCTCAGTACTGACCCTACGAAAGTGCAGTGCTCCCTCAGCGCTGACTCTCTGACAGGGCACATTACCTCAGCACTTACCCTCCGAATGTGCGGCGCTCACTCAGCACTGACCCTCCGACAGAGTGGCACTCCCACAGTACTGACGCTCCCACAGTGCCCGCTCCCTCAGCACTGACCCTACGAAAGTTCAGTGCTCCCTCAGTGCAGACCCTCTGACAGTGCTGCACTCCCTCAGCACTGACCATCCAACAGTGCGGTGCTCCTCAGCACTGACCCTCTGACAGTGTGGCACTCCGACAGTACTGACCCTCCGACAGACCGGTGCTCCCTCAGTGCTGACCCTCCGACAGAGCAGTGCACCCTCAGTACTGACCCTACGAAAGTTCGGTGCTCACTCAGCGCTGACCCTACAAAAGTGCAGCACTCCCACAGTGCTGACCCTCTGACAGTGCTGCACTCCCTCAGCACTGACCATCCGACAGCGCTGCTCCCTCAGCATTGACCGTCCGACAGAGTAGCACTCCCACGGTACTGACCCTCCCACAGTGCCCGCTCCCTTGGCACTGACCCTCCCACAGTGCCCGCTCCCTCAGCACTGACCCTCCGACAGGGCAGCTCTCCATCAGCACTGACCCTCCGACAGGGCAGTGCTCCCTCAGTATTGACCTCCCGACAGGGCAGCACTCCCTCAGCACTGACCTTCCGATTGTGCGGAACTCCCTCAGCACTGATCCTCCGACAGTGCAGCGCTCCCTCAGCTCTGACCCTCTGACAGTGTGGTACTCCTTCAGCACTGACCCTCCCACAGTGCCCGCTCCCTCAGCACTGACCCTCCGACAGGGCAGCGCTCCCTCAGCACTGACCCTACGAAGATTCAGCGCTCCCACAGTGCTGACCCTCTGACAGTGCCCACTCCCTCAGCACTGACCCTCCGATAGTGCGAAACTCCGTCAGTACTGACCCTACGAAAGTGCAGCGCTCCCTCAGTGCTGACACTCCCACAGTGCCCACGCCCTCAGCACTGACCCTCCGACAGAGTGCTAGTCCCTAACATAGACCCTCCGACAGAGTAGCACTCCCACGGCACTGACCCTCCCACAGTGCCCACTCCCTCAGCACTGACCCTCCCACAGTGCCCCGCTCCCTCAGCACTGACCCTCCGACAGGGCAGCTCTCCCTCAGCACTGACCCTCCGACAGGGCAGCGCTCCCTCAGTACTGACCCTCCCACAGTGCCCACTCCCTCAGCACTGACCCTCTGACAGTGCCCACTCCCTCAGCACTGACCCTACGAAAGTTTGGCGCTCCCTCAGTGCTGACCGTCTGTCAGTGCCCGCTCCCTCAGCACTAACCCTCCCACAGTGCCTGCTCCCTCAGTACTGACACTCTGACAGTGCACAACTCCCTCAACACTGACCCACTGCCTCAGGGCTGACCATCCAACAGTGCAGTAGTCCCTCAGCACTGACCCTCTGATAGTGCGGAACTCCCTCAGTACCAACCCTATGAAAGTGTAGCACTCCCTCAGCATTGAACCTCCGACAGAGTGGGACTCCCACAGTACTGACCCTCCGACAGAGCGGTGCTCCCTCAGCACAGACTCTCCGACAGAGCGGTGCTCCCTCAGCACTGACCCTACAAAAGTTCAGCGCTCCCTCAGTGCTGACCCTCTGACAGTGCCCACCCACTCAGCACTGACCCTCCCACAGTGCCCGCTCCCTCAGCACTGACCCTCCGACAGTGCGGAACCCCTTCTGTACTGATGCTCTGACAGTGCGGAACTCCCTGAACACTGACCCTCTGACAGTGCGGCGCTCCCTCAGTATTGATGCTCCGACAGTGTGGCACTCCGTCAGCCCTGACCCTCCGACAGAGCGGTGCTCCCTCAGCACTGACCCTATGAAAGTTCGGCGGTCCCTCAGTTCTGACCCTCTGACAGTGCCTCCTCCCTCAGCACTGACCCTCCGACAGTGCAGCGCTCCCTCAGCACTGACCCTCCCACAGTACCCACTGCCTCATGGCTGACCCTCCAACAGTGCACTAGTCCCTCAGCACTGACCCTGTGACATTGCAGAACTCCCTCAGTTCTGAACCTAGGAAAGCACAGCACTCCCTCAGCATTGACCCTCCGACAGAGTGGCACTCCCACAGTACTGACCCTCCGACAGAGCAGTGCTCCCTCAGCACTGACCTTCCGACAGTGTGCCACTCCCACAGTACTGACCCTCCGATAGTGCGGAACTCCTTCAGTACTGTCCCTATGAAAGTGCAGCACTCCCTCAGTACTGACCCTCCAATAGAGCAGTGCTCCCTCAGCATTGAACCTCCGACAATGTTGCACTCCCTCAGCATTGACCGTCCGACAGAGTGGCCCTCCCACAGCACTGACCCTCCGACAGAGAGGTGCTCCCTCAGCACTGACCCTATGAAAGTTCGGCGCTCCTTCAGTGCTGACTCTCTGACAGTGCCTGCTCCCTCAGCACTGACCCTCCGACAGTGCGGCACTTCCTCAGCACTGACCATCTGACAGGGCAGCGCTCCCTCAGCACCGACCCTCTGACAGTGCGGCACCCCCTCAGCACTGACCCTTCGTCAGTGCAGCACTCCCTGAGCACTGTCCCTACGAAAGTGCAGCGCTCCCTCAGTACTGACCCTCCGACAGTACCCGCTCCCTCAGCACTGACACTCCCACAGTGCCTGCTCCCTCAGCGCTGACCCTTTGACAGGGCAGCGCTCCCTCAGCACTGACCCTCCCACAATGCCCGCTGGCTCAGCACTGACCCTCCGACAGTGCGGCACTCCCTCAGCACTGACCCTCCCACAGTGCCCACTCCCTCAGTGCTGACCCTTTGACAGGGCAGCGGTCCCTCAGCACTGACCCTCTGACAGTGCGGAACTCCCTCACTCTGACCCTTCGACAGTGCAGCACTCCCTCAGCACTGACCCTACGAATGTTCGGCGCTCCCTCAGTGCTGACCGTCCGACAGTGCCCGCTCCCTCAGCACTGAACCTCCCACAGTGCCTGCTCCCTCAGAACTGACCCTCCGACAGAGCGGTGCTCCCTCAGCACTGACCCTATGAAAGTTCGGCGCTCCCTCAGTGCTGATCCTCTGACAGTACCCACCCCCTCAGCACTGACCCTCCCCAAGTGCCCGCTCGCTCAGCACGGACCCTCCAACAGTGCAGCACTCCCACAGTACTGACACTCCGACAAAGCAGCGCTCCCTCAGCATTGACCCTCTGATAGAGTGGCACTCCCACAGTACTGACACTCCGACAGTGCTCACTCTCTCAGCACTGACCCTCCGACAGAGCCATGCTCCCTCAGCACTGACCCTCCGACAGTGCGGCACTCCCTGAGCACTGACCCTCCGACAGAGCCGTGCTCCCTCAACACTGACCGTCTGAAAGTGTCCACTCCCTCAGCGCTGACCCTCCGACAGTGCTCACTCCCTCAGCACTGACCCTCCGACAGTGCTCACTCCCTCAGCACTGACCCTCCGACAGTGTGGCACTCCCTGAGCACTGACCCTCCGACAGTGCGGCACTCCCTCAGCACTGACCCTCCGACAGTGCGGCACTCCCTCAGCACTGACCCTCCGACAGAGCCGTGCTCCCTCAGCACTGACCCTCCGACAGTGCCCACTCCGTCAGCGCTGACCCTCTGAGAGTGCGGTACTCCCTCAGTGCTGACCCTCCGACAGTGTGGCGCTCCCTCAGCACTGACCCTCTGACAGTGCGGCACACCCTCAGCACTGACCGTCCGACAGTGCCCACTCCCTCAGCACTGACCGTCCGAAAGTGTCCACTCCCTCAGCGCTGACCCTCTGACAGTGCGGTACTCCCTCAGCACTGACCCTCCAACAGTGCGGCACTCCCACAGTACTGACCCTCCGACAGTGCCCACTCCCTCAGCGCTGACCCTCTGACAGTGCGGCACTCCCTCAGTACTGACCCTCCGACAGTGCTCACTCTCTCAGCACTGACCCTCTGACAGAACCGTGCTCCCTCAGCACTGACCCTCCGACAGTGCGGCACTCCCTCAGCACTGACCCTCTGACAGTGTGGCACTCCCTCAGCACTGACCGTCCAACAGTGCCCACTCCCTCAGCACTGACCGTCCGAAAGTGTCCACTCCCTCAGCGCTGACCCTCTGACAGTGCGGTACTCCCTCAGCGCTGACCCTCCAACAGTGCGGCACTCCCACAGTACTGACCCTCCGACAGTGCCCACTCCCTCAGCGCTGACCCTCTGACAGTGCGGCACTCCCTCAGTACTGACCCTCCGACAGTGCTCACTCCCTCAGCACTGACCCTCTGACAGAACCGTGCTCCCTCAGCACTGACCCTCCGACAGTGCGGCACTCCCTCAGCACTGACCCTCTGACAGAACCGTGCTCCCTCAGCACTGACCCTCCGACAGTGCGGCACTCCCTCAGCACTGACCCTCTGACAGTGTGGCACTCCCTCAGCACTGACCGTCCAACAGTGCCCACTCCCTCAGCACTGACCCTCCGACAGTGCGGCACTCCTTCAGTACTGACCCTCCGACAGTGCGGGACTCCCTCAGTACTGACCCTTAGTCAGTGCGGCACTCCCTCAGAACTGACCGTCCAACAGCCTTCATTCCATTGTTCTAACATTTTCTGAACCCGATCCTGCTTTACAGATTACTCCTCTGATTGGGCAGGGAGTATTTGCTGGATTTGAACCCCGGTTGTAGGGAGGAATGATGAAGAACTGCCCCCATATCCCACACAGTCTTGTCCCACTCAGCCCTCCTGATGTATTCACAAACGATGGACCATCGGCCCTTCAACCCTGCTCTGCAAGCCTTTAGTTAGCTGTTTTGCCCAAAAATATTCAATGTAATTTTCCTCATGTCCCAGCTGCCCCATCAGGAGCCCCGTTACAGCCTTGATACCTCCATTCGACTGCACCCTCACCTCCTTTTTGTTGTTTCCAGCCTTGACATCTGCATTATTTTCCTGACGCTGGCCATCCATCCTTCCTAACTTCCTGCACTTGTGAGTTTCTTTTGCCTTCTTCCGCGCTGGTTCCCATTCATCCCTGATGCCTGGCTTCCTCATGATACCGCCTTCCATTCTACCTACATCTCCAACTTCCAAATCTCTTCATTGGCTTTAGACCCACTCATGGCTTCACTTTTTCCTGCTTCTGTCATCCCTTCAGTGCCTCAATCTCTCTTCAGAATTCCACTTCCCTGGCATTTCCCCTCCTGTTCACTCTACTCCATCTGTCTCAGAACTAAGCTCTGGAACTCCCACCCCATACCTTTGCACCTTGACCTCTCACTTTTGCCAATTGACATAACCCTTTTTTGGCATTTTTCAATCCTCCGGACTGCATTGAGTTTAGCGACTTCAGATCAGAACACGTTACAGCCTTCGAAAACTGAACATTGAGTTCAACAACCCCAGAGCATGAATTCTGTCCTCCATTTGGGATCACCTTCATTCAGTACAGAGTACAGAGTCCATTCAGTACAGAGTACAGAGTCTGTACTTTGTTTTTCCCGTGTTTGTGTTCATTCTGATCTGACCCTTAATCTGACATTGACACCCACATTCTGGGCCATTCCTGCACTCTCTTTCACAACCTTTACCATCCCCCGTTTGTCTTTCTTTTGATCACACCTTCGATCCTTAATCTGTCTCCCCTTCTAACCTTTCTGACTTTCCCTTTTGATCCACTTGTCCCCACACCATCCACTTTTCTTCATTTCAGAAGACAAATCATTTGTCTCAAATTATTAACTCTGTTTTTGTCTCCACAGATGCTCCCAGAGTTTCTCCAGCACTTTATTTTCCAATCAGAAGCAACTTTTCGATCAGCAGTTTTTGCTGATGATTCTGCTGTTACCGTTCACATCTATTCCTTTCTCTAATTGTCTCATTAGCATCTCCTTTTGTCTCGTATTAACACTCCTTCTTGTCGTTTAATCTCTTCTTTCTTTAACAATGTCTTTTCTTTTGTTTTGCTCCATCATCCACCCTATTCTCGCTTAAAACCTGTCAGAATGGATCCAGTTCTGACGAAAGGTCAGCAACCTGGATCATTTCAGTGTGTCTGTGCATGTGAATGTGTGTGTGTGTGTGTGTGTGTGTGTGTGTGTGTGTGTGTGTCTGTGTGTGTGTGTGTGCGTGTGTGTGTGTGTGTGTGTGTGTGTGTGGTCTGCCCTGCTGAATATTTTCAGTATTTTCAGTTTATAATTCATATTCCCGGCATTTGCCGTATTCTAAGGAAAATTCAGTACTGGGCTTGAAACGTTAAGCCCATTTTAATTTCCACACAGAAGTTGGCCAGTCCTGTTCAGTTTCTCCAGCATTTGTTTTATTCACAGTATTCTGCTTTGGTACTTCTCAAGACATTCGGCATCGTTCAATCACTTGAGGAAAGGACGGTGAGTCACCAGAACATTAACCCAGCATTCTTCCCACAAACGCACGCAGGCCTGCTGAGTTTCTCCAGCAATTTCGTGTTATCCATCTATCTCTGCTTTTAAAAGAAACATCCAAGGAAGTTCTGAGCAAACAAAGATTTCTCCTCAACTCTCTTGCATTTTTCAACAGCAAACTCTTGCTCTAGATTCTCAATAACACTCAAGGGAAGTGAGATCTGAGAGGTGCTTTAGAAACCTGAGTTCTTATTGTTGTTGGTGAATGGCAGGGAATGCTTGAGAGCCATGTTTTAATATTTAACAAGCCTATGATGTTAACCTTCAGATGTAGCTCCGCAGATATGAGAAATGTGATATTAATAGCTGAAGGGGCTGTCTGTTTAGCTTTGGTACTGCAAAAAGACATCTCACCCAGCAGCAGCTGCAGTTTCAATCTGAGTGTGAACTGAGGACATTATGAGTTGGACCCAGTGAGGTCTTGTAAGGACATAGCTGTGATGCCATCTCCAGCACATCCCTCACCTTCCTGGACCTCTCAGTCTCCATTTCAGGCAACCAGTTTGTAACTGATGGCCATTTCAAGCCCACCGACTCCCACAGCTACCTAGAATACACCTCCTCCCACCCACCCTCCTGCAAAAATTCCATCCCCTATTCCCAATTCCTCCGCCTCCGCCACATCTGCTCCCACGATAAGACATTCCACTCCCGCACATCCCAGATGTCCAAGTTCTTCAAGGACCACAACTTTCCCCCCACAGTGGTCGAGAACGCCCTTGACCGCGTCTCCCGTATTTCCCGCAACACATCCCTCACACCCCGCCCCCGCCACAACCGCCCTAAGAGGATCCCCCTCGTTCTCACACACCACCCTACCAACCTCCGGATACAACGCATCATCCTCCGACACTTTCGCCATTTACAATCCGACCCCACCACCCAAGACATTTTTCCATCCCCACCCCTGTCTGCTTTCCGGAGAGACCACTCTCTCCGTGACTCCCTTGTTCGCTCCACACTGCCCTCCAACCCCACCACACCCGGCACCTTCCCCTGCAACCGCAGGAAATGCTACACTTGCCCCCACACCTCCTCCCTCACCCCTATCCCAGGCCCCAAGATGACATTCCATATTAAGCAGAGGTTCACCTGCACATCTGCCAATGTGGTATACTGCATCCACTGTACCCGGTGTGGCTTCCTCTACATTGGGGAAACCAAGCGGAGGCTTGGAGACCGCTTTGCAGAACACCTCCGCTCAGTTCGCAACAAACAACTGCACCTCCCAGTCGCAAACCATTTCCACTCCCCCTCCCATTCTCTAGATGACATGTCCATCATGGGCCTCCTGCAGTGCCACAATGATGCCACCCGAAGGTTGCAGGAACAGCAACTCATATTCCGCTTGGGAACCCTGCAGCCTAATGGTATCAATGTGGACTTCACCAGTTTCAAAATCTCCCCTTCCCCAACTGCATCCCTAAACCAGCCCAGTTCGTCCCCTCCCCCCACTGCACCACACAACCAGCCCAGCTCTTCCCCCCCACCCACTGCATCCCAAAACCAGTCCAACCTGTCTCTGCCTCCCTAACCTGTTCTTCCTCTCACCCATCCCTTCCTCCCATCCCAAGCTGCACCCCCATCTACCTACTAACCTCATCCCACCTCCTTGACCTGTCCGTCTTCCCCGGACTGACCTATCCCCTCCCTACCTCCCCACCTATACTCTCTCCACCTATCTTCTTTACTCTCCATCTTCGGTCCGCCTCCCCCTCTCTCCCTATTTATTCCAGTTCCCTCACCCCATCCCCCTCTCTGATGAAGGGTCTAGGCCCGAAACGTCAGCTTTTGTGCTCCTGAGATGCTGCTTGGCCTGCTGTGTTCATCCAGCCTCACATTTTATTAGCTGTGATGTAGTTGACTCGATCACTTCTCATTCAGCACGGACTCTAGCAGGGTTGCTGTGGCCTGATATTACAATAGCTGCTGTGCAGCCAAGTGGTTTTAGAGTCGCAGAGCCCCCACATTTCAGATCGAGGCCATTCAGCCCATCAGGTCCACACCAACCCTCCAAAGAGCATCCCACCCAAACCTCCTTATCTCTGCATGTTCCAAGGTCAGTCCACCCCCAGCCTACACATGCTTAGACTGGGGGAGACATACCAGATTATCCAGTGGAAACCCATGCAGATGAGGGGAGAATGTGGCCAGGTGGATTGGCCGTGCTAAACTCTCCTTTATAGGAGCAGGGATGTGCGGATTAGGTGCGTTAGCCAGGGTAATGCAGGCTTACAGGGATAGGGTAGGGAGGTGGGGCTGGGTGGAATGCTCTTCTGAGGGCCATTGCGGACTCAGTGGGCTGAATGGCCTGCTTTGCCACTCTAAGCTTTATGCACGCAACTCCACACAGACAGTCGCCCGAGGCTGGGATCAAACCCAGGGCCCTGGTGCTGTGACGCAGCAGTGCGAACCACTGAGCCACCGTGCTGCTGGTTTGTGGCTCCTTCTCACATGAGATTCCTGTGCAATAAATTTCTCTGAAGGCTGGTTACTCTTCAGTCATGGGCAAATATCGCAGCCTCGAGTACGGAGAAAGGAATCCTTAATAGGTAAAGGAACTATTTTCCCACTATTCAGTCATGGGCTGTGCATGTTACATTTATTGCTCATCCCTAATTACCCAGAGAGCAGCTAAGAGTCAACGGTGGGTCTGAAGTCACATGCTGGCCAGGATGACTGATTTCCTTTCCTCAATAAGATGACAATCAATTGTTTTTAACATCGTCACAGTTAGGTCAGTGTTTTTTAAATTATTATTTGAATTCACAGTTCACCATTTG
Source organism: Stegostoma tigrinum (assembly GCF_030684315.1). Lineage (NCBI taxonomy): Eukaryota > Metazoa > Chordata > Chondrichthyes > Orectolobiformes > Stegostomatidae > Stegostoma > Stegostoma tigrinum. Next base: position 11,799,572 of record NC_081388.1, read on the forward strand.
CTCTGGTAGGATTCCAACCTGATGCCTCGCAGCATTATCCTGGGGTTCTGCCTTGCTGACCCTAGCGACACCACTACTGCACCAGCATCCTCAAACATGGGAGAACTGGTAGCCAAACTGGATTCAAGCTGGCCTCTTGTGGTGTGGTGGCCCTGGTTCAAATCTCGCCTGCTCCAGTGTGTCACGATGGTTCTGCACAGGTTGGCTTAAAAACTGTCCAAACTGAGCGAGGTGTTGCCACAGGCCCTGCTAACTCAGGTACTGTTCGGAGGGCGTGGGTTCAGATGGCAGGCGGCAAAAATTTGAAGTCAACGGCAACAATATCACCCGGATCTCTGACAGTGATTGGGTGACCATTATTGATGGTTGCCCACCCATGAATGCTCACCAAGGAGGGAAAGTGTGCCATCCTTACCCAGTCTGATCTACGCGGCAAATTAAAAACCAGAAGACCTGCGGAGGCTGTAAATCAGGAACAAAAACAGGAGTTGCTGGAAAAGCTCAGCAGGTCTGGCAGCATCCGTGGAGGAGAAAACAGAGTTAACGTTGCGGGGTCTGGTGACCCGGTGAACCTCAGTTCTGAGGAAGGGTCACCAGACCCGAGACGTTAACTCTGTTTGCTCCTCCACGGATGCTGCCAGACCTGCTGAGCTTTTCCAGCAACTTCTGTTTTTGTTCCTGATCTACACGACCCTGCAGAAACGCGGTTGTCCTAGGGGTATGGGGGAAGGGGTAATTCGGTCATCAGGACTGTGATGGTGCAGTGGTAATATAGTTGGACTAGTAATCATAGACTGAAGGGGATTTGGGCTCGATCCCACCACCGTGCTGATGGGCATTATATACCATGCTAGCCACTGACGCCAACACCAATGAATTGCAGAGAAAAAGAAAAACTTTCTTGACTATTCATATTTTTGACAAGGTAGACTGTTATGGGAATCCATCTTCGCCTTTCCCCAATTCCACATGGTCTCCCATCTCTGAATGTAGCAGCCATCAACCTCTCCTACCCCAATAACCATTGTCATGTGGCCCTGATGCCTTGCATCCACTCCTACTGTCGGCAGCAGGCAAGGCAGGAGCAGAACTTACAAAGAGAAATTGCTGAAAAAACTCGGCAGATCTGGCTGGAGAAACAGAGTTTCACAGCCTGGGTGACTCTTCTTCAAAACTCAACAGGTTGGTTTCTCTCTTTTTATTCCAGATTTCTGACATTCTTGGCGTCGTTTTTGTTTTGTTAAGGATTTTATTGCTCCTTAAACCAGAGACCCCTGTGTCATTGAGGTGTCCAGAAGTAATGGAGACAGGTTACATAAATCAGAAATATGGTGCGTGGGGTATAATATAGGAAAAAGCAGAAGGCCTTAAATTGCTATATGTTGACATCCAAACAGACACAAGGAAGAGAAAGTTAGCACATGGCAAAATTAGAAAGGTGAGTGATCTGTTCTGAAGAAGAGTCACTAGACCCAACACATTAACCCTGATTTCTCTCCTCAGATGCTGCCAGACTTGCTGAGTTTTCCCAGCAATTTCAGTTTTTATTTCTGATTTCCAGCATTCACTGTTTATTTGTCTTTCTCCTTTGTAAGGTAAATGGAGTGTTGTTCATTATTGCAAAGAGATTAAAAGCCCTTGTTACAGTTGTACAGACTGTGGTGAGACCACATTTAGAATACTGTGTACAATCTGGCCTCCAGACTTAAGGCTTTGCAAGTTCACTAGTCTGGTTCCTGGGATCACAGAGTTGCCTTGTGATAAGATAGTGAGAACATTGGTCCTACACACACTGGAGGTCAAAAGAATGATCACATCGAAATATTCAGGGTTCTGAGGGGGGGTAATAAAGTAGAATAGTTCCTATTAATTAGACAATGTAAACAACAGGGGCAGATCGTTTAGGCATGAAATGTGGAGAAATCTTTTCGCTTTAAGGGTTGTAAATCTTTGGGTTTCAGGTAAGAGTTATCCACACGGTGGCTCAGTGGTTAGCACTGCAGCCTCACAGCGCCAGGGACCCGGATTCGATTCCAGCCTCGGGCGACTGTCTCTGTGGAGTTTGCACATTGTCCCTGTGTCTGCGTGGGTTTTCTTCAGATGCTCCGGTTTCCTCCCACAGTCCGAAGATGTGCAGGTTAGGTGGACTGGCCATGCTAAATTGCCTGTAGTGCTCAGGGGTGTGTGGGTTATAGGGGGATGGGTCTGGGTGGGATGCTTCAAGGGGCGGTGTGGACTTGTTGGGCTGAAGGGCCTGTTTCCACACTGTAGGGAATCTAATCTAATCTAATCTAATATTAATCAGTCGGTCTGGAGTCACACCCAGGCCAGACATTGTAAGGATGGAGGACTTCCATTCCTGTAGTGAACCAGATGAGTTTTCATAACTGTTATCATGATCACTGCCACAGATCAACGCCTGATTAATTAATCAAATGGTGCAATAGTGTGATTTCAAGTCGTGTAGCCAGGGTATAAGCCCCGATTTCTAGATTACTCATTCCAGTAACAGGAACTCTATACCACCATTTCTGTTGCATCAGAAGCCAGGTCTAAACTCTCAATGTGGTAGTAGATGGAAGAAAGTGATCAGTCATGTGGCACGCCAGGTTAAAAAAGTTGAAAATCTATAATCCACATTTGGGCTGAAGTACTCAAACATATGTTGCAGAGGGATTTGCATAATTTGATAAGAATAGAAGTGTTGCATTATCAAAGAAGAGATGCTGCTGATCTCCAGCACTGTGCGACTGACAGCTTTTCTCAACTTTCACTTCACAAAATACAAAGACCAAGCGACCGCCAAGAGAGTTAATTCCCAGGGCGGTAGCCAGCCCCTTGTGCAGCTGAGCACTCAAGTTCTTGCCTGTTTAGAAGCTCCAAAGCATTGTAGAGTCTTGGAGTCATACAGCATGGAAACAGACCCTTCGGCCCAACCAGCCCATGCTGACCATAATCCCAAACTAAACCAGTCCCACCTGCCTGTGCTTGGCCCATTTCCCTTCAAACATTTCTGTTCATGTACTGACCCAAATGCCTTTTAAATGTTGTAACTGTACCCACATCCAATGGTCCTTCTGGCAGTTTACACCACGCATGAACCACTCTCTGTGTAAAAAAGTTGCCTCTCATGTCCTTTTTGAATCTTTCTCCTCACCTTAAGAATATGCCCGCTGGTTTTGGACTACCCCAGCCTGGGGGAAAAACTGTTGCTATCCACCTTATCTATGCCCCTCATGATTTTATAAACCTCTGTAAGGTCACCCCTCAACCTCGTGCACTCCAGTGGAAAAAGTCCCAGCCTATCCAGCCTCTCCTTGTAACTCTTCATTCCTGGCAACATCCTGGCAAATCTTTTCTGAACCCTCTCCAGTTTAACAACACCCTTCTTATAACAGGGCAACCAGAACTGGACACAGTGCTCTAGAAGGAGCCTCACCAACACCCTGTACAACCTCGACATGACGTCCCAACTCCGCAGTGAAGGTAGGTATCCTAACCACCTTGTCCATCTGCAAACTTTAAAGAATTATGTACCTGAACCCCCAGGTCTCTCTGTTCTACAACACCATCCAGGTCCCTACCATTAATACAGTAAGTCCTGCCCTTGTTTGCATTACCAAAATGAAATACCTCACATTTATCCAAATTAAACATCTCCATCTGCCACTCCTCAGCCATTGAACCAATTGATCAAGATCTCTTTGTAATCTTAGATAACCTTTTTCATGGTCCATTATATCACCAATTTTGGTGCCATCTGTAAACTCACTAACCGTGTCTCCTATATTGTCATCCAAATCATTCAAATAAATGACAAACAAAAGTGGACACTGTACCAATCCCTATAAAGCACTGTTGGTCACACACCTCCAGTCTGAGAAACAACCCTCCACCCACACTCTGTCTCCTACCATAAAGCTAATTTTATATCAAATTGGCAAGCTCACCCTGAATCCCATGTGATCTAACTTTACTAATTAGTCTACCATGCAGAACCTTGTCAAGGGCTTTACTAATGTCCAAGTAAACAACATCTATCACTCTGCCCCCATCAATCCTTTTGGTTACATCCTCAAAAAACTTTGAGGATCCAGACCTGAAGAGGCCCACTCACACGGCTTTTGTTCAGTAACTCTCAAAGTAACCATTTCTCTTCCCCTTTCCTCCAACATGGGGTAAACTAAGTTGGCATAGTCCCATTACTGTGCCCCACACCAATCACCATCCTCCCTAAAGTTTAAAATCATGGCTTTGACAGAGTTAATGTTAAAGTTGCATTGACTCCACTCAATCTGATGAGTTAAGTGTTTTAGAGTGGAAAATCAGGCAGTTTAACTCAAGGTCCTGATGGAGACACACACACCTGGCTCCTTACAGTGGGAATTATTCTTACCCAATTGCAAACGTGCAACAAACCATGCCCTGTTATGGAAGATAAATGCCTCTTCTTGTTAAGACTCTCTCACAGTTTCGCCTCTACTACCAATAATGAGATGGGGCCATAAACACAGCATAGAATGTACAGTTTGGTCCCACTTCTTCCACAGGTACAACATCTCTGAACAGGTTGATGAGAAAATAGACAGAAAGGACAACTGAGGGAAGAGAACAGAGGATATGGACAAGGGGCCCATCCAGAGAGAGAGACAGAGTAAAGGGACAGGTAAATGAAGAGGTTGCTAATGGTAAGCCAAGAGAGAGATAAAGGTATTAACGAGAGTATAAACGGATGAAAATGGGCTGGCTATGCTTGGAACAACCCATATACGGCAGGTTTGCTGGTCATTGGGAATCTCAGGGAGTTGATAGTAAGGGATTTGGCGACGGTAACATCATTGAATATTGAGGGGTAGTGGTTAGATTCTCTCTTATTGGAGATGGCATTGCCTGGCATTTATGTGCCATGAATGTTATTTATTAATTGGGATTGACTGGGCCTGTTCTCACCAGAATTGGGAAGAATGAGGGACAATCTCATAGAAACATGTAAAGCCATAGAATCCCTACAGTGTGGAAACAGGCCATTTGGCCCAACAGGTCCACACTGACTCGCTGCCATACCCTGTAACCTGACATTTCCCATGGCTAACCCAACTTGCCTGTACATCCCGGAACACTTCAGGCAATTTAGCATGGCCAATCTACCGTAACCTGCACACCTTTGGACTGTGAGAGGAAAACGGAGCACCCGGAGGAAACCCACGCAGACACGGGGAGAATGTACAAACTCCACACAGACAGTTGCCCGAGGCTGGAATCAAACCCGGGTCCCTGGCGCTGTGAGGCTGCAGTGCTAACCACTGAGCCACCGTGCCGCCCCAATCCTGATGGGACTGGAGAGGTTAAATGTGGGAAGGATGCTCCTGGTGTTGGGGAAGTCCAGAACTAGGGGTCACAATCTAAGAATAAGGGATAAGCCATTCCGGACTGAGCTGAGGAAGAATTTCTTCACTCAGAGAGTGGCAAACCTGTGGAATTCACTCCAGCAGGATGCTGTTGGGGCCAGTTCATTAGATATACCCGAGAGGGAGCTGGGCATGGCCCTTGTGGCTAAAGGGATCAAGGGGTATGGGGAGAAAGCAGGAGCGGGGATACTGAGACTGCGTGATCAGCCATGATCATATTGGTGGTGCAGGCTTGAAGGGCCGAATGGCCTACTCCTGCTCCTATGTGTTTTGTCAGCCCAAGCCTGGACAGAGTCCAGATCTTGCTGCGTTTGAACATGGACTGCTTGAGTACCTGCGTGTGAATGGTGCTGAACTGTTCAGGTTTATTCATTGAATTTGAATATCTTTGGATGAGTGAATCGAGATCACTCAGGATGGGGGATCTGAATCTGAATTCATGGCAAAATTTGAATTCAGTAAAAATCTGGAATTGAAAATTCCAGCCCTATGATGTAACCACTGTTGATTCTCGTTAAAAACCCATCTGATTCATTAATATTCCTCAGGGAAAAGAGATCTAGCATCCTTGCCTGGCCTAATTTGCATACAATCCCAGAACTGGGAGCCAACTTTTCATTGGCTCTGGGCAATGTGTATTGATCTAGCCAGTGATGAACATATCCCATGGACTAATAGCGATAAGAATCAAAATCTCACCAACTGCTGTGCCAGCTCCCCCTCCCAGTTTCATGCATCCACTCGAGTGGACAGCCTTATGTACCACTCAGCAGAGCAGAAACACAGCTCTTGCAAAACATTGTGAAAAAATGAGTGTTGCCTAATGAAATGAAATGATGCCCTGTTCTGAGAATAAGGAAGTGCATATAGCCTTGTGTTCTGACACAATGTTCGAATAACAAGAAACATGAAGAAACCCTGTTTCTCTGATTCTTTATCCTCAGAAATGAGAAATGAGGATTCGTTGCAGTCCATTATGACAGAGGGTGGGGGCTGTTAGATAGAATAGGGTGGGCCATGAGGTGGACGAACACCAGTGTGGAGCAGATGAGCTTTGTCTTTACTTCATATAATTCTAAGACAAGTTTCCTTTGTGAGGACCCATGGAGGTTGGTGGGGGGGGGGGGGGGGGGGGGGCGATGACGGTGTTGGGAGGGGTAGAGCCAGGGATGGTGGGGGTGTTACCATGATTGCCAGACACAGAAGCTCTGGCAGAAGTTTCCAGAGTTGACCTGGGAGGGGTGGAGACATGAGGCGGGAAGGGAGCAGGAGGACCGAGGGGGTAAACTGAGTGGGGGGGGGGTGCGGAAGGGAGTGGATTGCAGTGAGTAGCAATATCAAGGCAGTGTCTTTATCTGCAGAGACCCGTGGGCGATGGGGGCAACAGCCTTACAACAACAACTGCAGCAGCCTGAATTCATAGAGCGCCTTTCATGTCATAGGACAATCCCAAGGCACCTTCGCCAGGGAGCTACTGGAGCCAAATTTTGGCAGCGGTGAACCAGATATTAAAGAGGAGACTGAAGGAGGTAGATAATAGGGAGCACCTTTAAGGCTGAGGGAGATATTGTGGGGTATGGAGCGAATGTCAGAAAGCAGGGTCCAAGCAGCTGAAAGCAGAGGTGGGCGGGGAGGGGTGGGTGTTGTGGTGGGACGGGGGAGGGTGGTGTTGTCTGAAAACAGGTGAGAAACCTGGCTTAGAGGGACAGAGAGATTTCAGAGGGACACAGGGCTGGAAGAAGGGCGAGGAAGGGATGTAAAAATGAGGTGGGGATTTAAAAATTGAGCTATCCCTTGGCTCAGACTTGATGGCGAGAGTATTGCCTGCAACGTAGTTGTGACCTGAGCTGGTCTGGGATCCAGAATGAGAGATCTAAACATGACAGGATTCAGAATAAGTATGCATTGTGTCAGATTTAGATCCAACAGACCCTAATTATAGCTGCGGTTGTCCCAGTTAGACGCATTCACGTAGGCTCCATCAGTTCTGAGGCTGGTTCACTGTGACAATTGGCAATATATACATATAAAACAATTTGCTTGGTATAAATCAAATGCGTTTCTGATTGCTACACGTGTGGGTCACTCGGGACGAGTTTGGCGAGAGGGTTAAGGAACGACAACTCAGACCTGCCATTGCTGACAATCAGACCTATTTAGGTCAGGCTTACTGACAGCGGACCAACGTTTAGCAAAATTGTCTCGGCTATTTCTGGCTCCTCTGACATCAGGAGTTGCCATGGCGATCCGGGGGTTGATACACACACACACACATACATACAGGGGTCGCTCGCGCACCTGTCTGTTGCCAAGGGGATGCAGTTGCCAAGGTTACGGTGCATCCTGCTTTCGGGTCCAGGGATGAAGGAATGATGGCTAGAGTGACAGATTCTCCCCCACCCTACACACACACACTCCGTCACACATTTCAGCCTCCACCCCCCCCCCCAGCCGAAACTCGGCGTACTGTCTGTAGCTGCTGCTGGGGGGGGGGGGGGGGGGGGGGGGTGGGGAAGAGCTGACAAAGGCAGCTACTGAGAGTGAGCGAAGGGAGCACACGGATTATTACAAACAGAGACCATCCAAGGTTATCTTTAAATGCAGCTGGAGCAGGGAGGAACAGGAGGTGTATAAGCGTTGATCCGGGGGTAAGTCTCTTATTGTGTGAAAACGCAATGAGCAACAGAAATTCCACTCCGGTTTAGTCAGTATTGTCCACAACTGTCAGGATGGGGAGGCGATTCACCTGTAGCAGATCTATTTTTGTGTTCAGCTTCTGTCATTAGAGTGGGACCCTTTCAGGGATGTTTTCCAAGCGGATTTGGTCAGCATTTCAAAAATGCCTTAAAAATGAATTACTCTTGCCTCAGGTTAGTTCACTGTGTGTGCTGCACAACAAGATGGATTTTGGCAATAAATATCACGAAGAGTACAACTGGTTTGAAATCAAGGACTGATGTCTCTCAGCGCTCCCCCAGCCTTTCATCTCGCAGCCTGTTACACTGACGGCCGGACCATTTCCCCCCCTGTACAACAAGTCAAGAGTTTAACTCAACAAAAACCGAAAGAACTGCAGATGTTGTAAATCACAAACAAAAAACAGAAATTGCTGGGAAAGCTGAGCTGCTCTGGTAGCGTCCATGGGAGAGAGATCAGAGCGAACATTTCGGGTCAGTTCTGAGGAAGGGTCGGAAACGTTGATTCTTCCCGCAGGCCTGCTGAGCTTTCCCAGCAATTTCAACCAGTCGGTAACAGTTGGGGCCATGACGTAGTTTGAAAGTGAAGGAGATACAGTGTATATGAGAGAGAAAGAGAGAGAGTCCAACAAAAAAAGGAAGTGAAGATGAGGTGAGAGTGAATCGGCGGAAATAAACGAGACTGGAAATGAGAGAGCAGTCAACCGAGACACCACAGGAAAGTAAATGGGAGAAGAAAAGTAAGATAGAGAGAGGTACAGAGATAGACAACGAGAGATTGAAATAAACACAGGGAATGGCCCAGAGACAGGGTTCATTGTAAATGAGGCAGGATTTACGCTGGGTATTTTTGAATGGATAGAATGAGGTCTAAATGTACGTCAGGAGCAAATTGCTACAGTTGCTGGAATCTGTACTGAAGATAGAAAGTGCTGCAGACCACAGTGGGTGAGACAATGTCCACAGAGGGACAGCAAGCTAACGTTTCGAGTCAGGGTCACTCTTCAACGTAATGTACAGAAACTGGCCATGAAGCTGAACTGTTCCGTTCTGGTGTTTTCTCAGGAAGGCTCACTGGACCCGAAACGTTAACTCTGATTCTTCTTCTTCACAGATGCTGCCAGACCCTGCTGAGCTTTTCCAGCACCTCCTGTTCGTGTTCATGCTCGTCTGGTTTACCCCAAGCACCCCTGAAACAGTGAAGTCCACCCACTGACGAGATAAAGACAACAGAATACCCTATGGGATTTCTCAGGGTGGCTTCACATCCATCTTCTCTCTTTCTAACCACGTCCCATAAACAAGAGATACGTGTTCGAAATCTACTCCTTCAAGTCATTTCCTAACCCTAAGATGTTTGCAGGTCACCCCCACTGACATCTCTTTTTCCAGGGAAAAGAGCCCCATTCGGCGCTGACATTTCCTGGTAACTATATCCGTTCTATTATAATTCTTATAAATGTTTTTTTTCTCTCTGACCGCCTGCCTTCCAGTGTCAGGACAGTGCAGTCGAAACCGGGGTTCAATAGAAGTTTAAGGTCACCTCCGTGTGTTCGATTCTATCCTAGAAATGGACCTCAGCTTTTTATTTTAAACTTGGTGCTGATTTAGAAATCTGATTGATAGCATTTCCTCTCGTCAATATTTGGTTGATGTCAGTTTGGATTAAGACAGCAGGTCCCAAAGTCAAGTTTCAGGCTTTCATTATATGCAGCTTGTGAACAAAGGTGATAATCTTATTTTCTCTGGGGTTGTAAAAATGGCTGTAAAAATGGAAGTAGCCTTTTTATTGAGAATATATTTAGCTGAGTATGTCAATGGATTATATTTAGAATAAGTGATTCATTCTCACTCAGGGAACTACTGTGTCCAAGACTTTGTGTGCAGAGTAGCAGCGTGGCACCTCATGGCATCTCTTCACATGTTGGCACTGTGCCCCCAGGATCAGCTCAACAGGAGCAAAGAACTATACCCAAAGCCTGAGTAAGTGAGCCCAAGTGCGAGGATCAGTGCAGAGACAAGTTACCAAGTCCGACTGTTCTTCAGGACTCGCCTTTGTGTCATGTTTGAGGAGATATTGTTAGGTTCATTACCTTTAAATTCCAATGCAGCATATTTGCACTCACCAGAAATGACATACAATTACGGGCAAGCTCCTGTAACCTGGACTAGCTTGCTTTGGGATTATGGTCAGCATCGACTGGTCAGACTGAAGGGTCTGTTACCATGCTGTCTGATTTTAAATAGAAAACCTTTGTGAATAACCAGGAGCCAAATCCTTTTTATCCCCATGGTAATGCCACAGCTGATCAGACTCAATTTGCCAACTAGATCATAGAACCCCTACAGTGTGGAAACAGGGCCTTTCGCTCAACAAGTCCACACCGACCCTCAGAGCATCCTATCCAGACTCATCTTCCTCTAACCCACCTCTTCCACACACCCCTGAACACTATGGGTAATTTAGCACAGCCAATCCACACTACCCCGTACATCTTTGGACTGTGGGAGGAAACCGGAGCACCCGGAGGAAACCCACGCAGACATGGGGAGAATGTGCAAACTCCACACAGACGGTCGCCCAAGGTTGGGATTGAACCTGGGTCCCTGGCACTGTGAGGCAGCAGTGCTAACCACTGAGCCACCGTGCCTCCCCATTTGGCACCACTTTCTCCTGAAGTACACGTTGCTGTGATCATTTGTAGTTTGGTTCTCTTGCCTTTATCCTGAAGAGTGCAAAATGTAAGGCCTTGAAAACATGGCTCCCTTTACCACAAGGTTTAGGCTCAGAGCAGTTGCATTAACCCAGAGATGGATATGCTAAAGGATGTTTCCTCAAGTGTCAGCACCAAGCAGCTGAAAACATGGCCAAGGATGATGAAGTAATTAGAGTCATAGAGATATACAGCATGGAAACAGACCCTTCGGTCCAACTCAACCATGTGGGTCAGAAGGCCAGGATTTCAGGACAGCCTGTATCTCTGAAAGTTGTAGGACTGAAGGAGGTCACAGAGCTAGGAACTCTGAGTTACAACTCAGTGAAGTTGATGATGAGATTTTTAAAATTTCAGGCCTTGACCCTATGAGGGAAAACATCCTTTTCTACATTTTCCACAACCTCAAGACATTGATCAACTCAGCCAGTCCCTTCTGGGTGTTGTTATTGTAATTGTGCTGTCACAGCATGAAACAAAGTGTGGCTGTCAGTTCTCACACGTAGGCAATGAGGTAGTGACAGGTCAGAGATAACTATTAGTCTGAGCACCAGAGACAACAGCCTCTGGTTTTTCACAGAGTAGTGTTCGTCAGCATGAGAGTGATGAGAGAGGGCTTTGGTTTAACAGTACACATCCAGAATTGCCCTGAAGTGTCAGCCTAGAGGCGCTCAAATATGAACAGGTACTTGAACCATTAAATGTCAGGTACAAGAGATGAGGTTTCTTCCTCTGCCTGGCTTTAACAACGCACCCCTCCTCCCCCCACGATAACTTTAAGCACAAGATTGGTGAACCCCTGCATTGGGGCAAGGGATCTCATTCAGCAGGCATGAAGTTCATAGAATCCTTACAGTGCAGAAAAAGGCCACTCAGCCCATTATGTAAAGCCCTCCAAAGAGCATTCCACCCTATCCCTGCATTTCCCATGGCTTACCCACCTAGTCTGCAGATCCCTGGACACTATGAGGAAATTTATCATGGCCAATCCACCCTAACCTGCAGATCCCTGGACACTATGAGGAAATTTATCATGGCCAATCCACCTTAACCTGCACATCCCTGGACAATTCTAGCATGGCCAATCCAAGCTGCACATCTTTGGGCTGTGGGAGGAAGCCCATGCAGACACAGGGAGAATAGGGAAACTCCACACAGGCAGTCACCTGAGGCTGGAATCGAACCCCTGGCGCTGTGAGGCAGCAGTGTTAACCACTGAGCCACCCATAATTGGTCAGGGCTTTTAAACATTTCTGACTTCATCTTATCCAATTGTGCACCAGAATCATTTACAGCTACACAGAAGAGAAAAGGAGTTATACATGGACAAGAGAAATCTCCTCACTCATGTGATTTTGTTAGTCCTCCAGTTTTCACAGAGTGTCTAAAGCTGAGACGCCACCTCGGTGGGCTTGCCAACCTGCCAATTCGCCTCAGCGTCTCTGGGCTACACTTTGCAGGGGCAGCAAAGTTGAGGATAGCTGTCCGGCGATGCTCGCTGGAGGCAAACCATGCAAATTAATTAGGAACGGGGGCTGGCCATTCGGCCCCTCAAGCCTGCTCCACCAGGTCGCGGTGGATCAAATTGTGGCCCCACCTCCACTATCCTTCCAAAACCCCAGTTATCCTTTGATTCCCTGTGCTCTAATGTCTGGATGGGATTAACTAATCAATGGGATCAAGTCCCCGATGTAGGAAGGAAATGGGAAAGCAATTGGGGAAGCCTTTGGAAGATTTCTTTCTCCTTATCTTTTGGGATGTGGGCAGTTCTTAAGAATTGTGATGCCCATCGCGAGTTGGCCCTAAACTGCGTATCTTGTTCAGGCTACTCCAGAGAGGGTCAACCACATTTGACCTTAGGTCTGGAGTCACACATAGGCCAGATTTGTTTCTTGAAGGACCTTTCAGAAGAAAGGTCACAAGACCTGAAAGATTAACTCTGTTTTCTCTCTCCCAACAGACCTGCTGAGTTTCTCCAGCAATTTCCGATGGGCGAACCAGATAGGGATTTTTTTTTAGAAAACAAGGCATGGAGCTGGAGGAACGCAGCAGGCCAAGCAGCGTCAAAGGCTTGTGAAGCGTCGAAAATAACCGAAGTGTCTCTATGTAGAGCAGCAGGAGTGAGTTCCAGAAATAGTTGTGAGAGAGAGAGAGGGAGAGGGAGGAGAGAGTTGAACAGCGCGATGGGAGGAGTTTTGAAGAGGGCTGGGCGACGCTCTTAAAAAAAACATATATATGTATTGCAACAGTTTAGATAACTCACCTTCTGCTGACGGAACACATTTGCTTTCGAGGAAGGAGTAACTCCTATCGGTACTAGAAGAGTTTTTTTTTCCACAGACACTGTGAGTAAGATGTAAGATTTTTGTTTTTTTCAGAAATGAAAAGGGGCCACTGAGCAGTAAAAGGAGATGTGTGTTAATTTCACGAACGGTGCATTTCAATTGCAGAGTTCTGGTCTCTTCCGTTCGGAAATGTTGGAATTAAGCAGCGGAATGGGGCGTGAAAGCAGTTTTGAACTGAGTTCAGTGAGAGCAGCTGAAGGCGGGGTTTTATGTGTGTGTGTGTGTGTGTGTGTGTGTTTATATGTCGACTGATTTGTGTTCAAAGTAAACAAATCCCCCACCATCTCCATTGCCCACACATAAATGAACACCCCCCGCTCCCTGTTTAAAGGGTGAGTGTCTCTGTATGTTCATGAGAAGCCGAGAAATTCTGCTGTGGGGAAATCCTGAGAAATGAATTTCACTTTCGAAGTAGCTTGCTACCAGCTCTCCAGCCGACAGAGTTAGTCTGTACCCCTGCACATTCTCAGATCGAATGTAAGTGTTCCCAGTCACTAACACATTTGTTACTTATTAAACAGCTGGGCATTGTGCAACTTTTTTTCCCGTAATGTGACCCGTCACCCCGGTTAATAATCACTTATCTGCATTTCGTTAGAACTAGGTTCAGTTAGTGTATTTACAATATTGCTTTCATCTTTTTTTAAAATCAACCCTCCCCCTTAACGTGCTGACAGTTGGTCGATTTGGTCCAGTAACCACAGAGTGACTGAGGCTCTGATTCATAAAACTCTGAGCTCTCTCTGCCCTGCAAGCCCTTGAGAATTCCTGAATTTAATCACTGCACGATTGGTCGCTGTGCCTTCAGTTGTCTAGTAACTAGACTCTAGAATAACTTTAGCATTTCCCTCTGCCTCCCAGCTCCTTAAAGGCACTCCTTTCTTTCGAAGCAAAAATAAAACCACCAACTTCTTTGGCGACACTATTGCTCATCTGCCATCGCGGGTTGTTAATGTGGCTGTGTGTCAAATTTTGTCCCTGTGGGGCACCTAGGGATGTTTTCCTACGCTAGCGGCGCCATGTGGAAGAAAGTCGTTGTTGAGTGAGGGCAATTGCTCGTAGTGTTGTTCATGTAACACTTTTGAGGAGCTAATGTGTCTGACGCAAACACACACACACACACACACACACACAGGGGAGGATTTCGACATACTGTTGACGGGAAAATGACTATTTTTAGCATCGCCGTGTAGCCGCACTGGACTGCAAAGATTTCTGGGGTTATTTTATCCTCCTGCCTTTCAGCATGAATGTTTTCATTTACTGGAAGTGCAAGTTGATAACAACACTGGTGAACAGCAGGCCTGACGGAGTAAGTTGTTACTGAGACATTGAGGAAGGGCAAGTGAGTGAGTGGGTGGGTGGGTTAAAGTTCAAAGCAAGTAAAAAGAGAGAGATTGGCCAGAGCATTGAATGATTGACATTACGACTAAGAATTCGCTTTGTTTTTGAAATCTCCCGGAGCAATTTGCTGTCAGATTTAATGATGATTTGCAACTTCCAACAGTTTTCTCTCTCCCCCCCCCCACCAGAATGGCGTCAAGGGGCATTGTGCTATTAAGTGCCAGCCCTAACTCTCCTTGCAATGGGCTTAACTTGTAAGGACAGCAGAAATGCTGGCAATGCATTCAAACTGACAGAGAAGCTGCACTCATCAGGCCATTGGTGAAGAGGTGCTGACCCTTCAGTAGCCTGTAGCGACTTGAGGCACCCTGTGTGAATCCCCTCCATCAGGAATGCTTCGGTTATTTGTATCCAAATAGCAGCAAGTCCCCATAATCCCTTCTCAAGTACAGGGCCAAGGTATCGCTGTGCTGAGCTCTGAGAAAGCCCCTTTGTGGAGACTGCCGTCAGGACTTTCCTTGCCCCATCCTACAGCTTGAATCAGTCTGGAGTTCAGAAGGGGATTACAGACAGTGTCGCCATCCCACCCCCTCGATTTGTTCCCATGCGTGGCTCCCCATTCGAGTCAACACATTGAGGATTCCTGAAGCATTTCAGCCGTTGTATTTTTTTAGTCTCTGAGTTGAAAGAGGCTGGAACACCCAGCCATTCGTCAGGATGGTCAAACCGACCGGCGCCCCCACCCCCACACCCACCCGTCTTGGTCACCCACTCTCTGACCTCTGCTCGATGCCCAATGCCGTCTTCAGCATGTTGGTGCCAAGGCTAGCAAACGTGAGAAGATCCAGTGGTTGACGCAGTGTCTCAATTTCTTGTCTTTGAAACAGGTAACCCCCCCGCACCACCACCCCCCCCCCCCCCCGGACGCCAGGAGGTCCGAAGACCCAACCCCCCCCCCCTCCCCCCCAGGGACATGTCAGCAGCAGAGAGCTGCCAGGCACTGGCACTGCCGAAGATGGATGGGCCACAGGGTCACAGTCTGTCTCCTCGGGCACCGTGCCCAACCTTTGCGGATGAAGCCATGTCATTGCTGAGCACCAACAGCCTCCTGGCCCGGTCCCTGCTGGGAGCACGGCAGATCAAGCACAAGGGCGCCAGCTCGGTGAGCCGGAGAAAGCGGGAGTTCATCCCAGATGAGAAGAAGGACCACAACTACTGGGACAAGCGGCGGAAGAACAACGAGGCGGCCAAGAGGTCCCGCGAGAAGAGGAGGGTCAACGACATCGTCCTGGAGCAGAGAGTCATCGCCCTGCTGGAGGAGAATGCCAGGCTGAAGGCCGAGCTCCTGGCCTTGAAGTTTAGGTTCGGCCTCCTGAAGGACCCCTCCGAGGTCCCACCTGCCCAGAGTCATGCCCAGCCCCTCCACAGCATCGCCAGCGCCCAGCCAGCTCTTGTACCCAGACCCGGCAGTGCCTATGGGTTGCACCCTGTGGACAGTAAGGGTTTCCCGGGCAGAAGGAGGCAGTTTGGAGCCGAGCTCAGTGCAGAACAGGAGCCCTGCGCCGTCTCTGAAGACTCCGGGATCTCCACCCCAGGAAGCTCGAACACCGGGAGCCCCGTCTTCTTCGATGACCAACTGAGCGACCGGGACAAGCTCTCGCCGAGCCCTGAGGACCACTTCGAAGCCCAGCTCTCATCCGCCAGCGACGCTGAGGTGGACGCCAGCAGGGTGTTCGGCGCAGATGGCGTGAAACCAGCCAGGACCTTCGAGCTGACTGAGACGGTCAAAAGCCTGCCTCACAAACTGCGCTTCAAGATCGGAGCCGGCGTGGAGGACAGCGCCGAGGTAGATGTGAAAGTCAAGCTCCTCCAGACGGCATCGGGCAATGTTGGCAGAAGGGCTTCTGACCCACCAGCTGGCCAGGTCAGGGGGCAACAGCAAGTGTGCTACGCCAACATGCTGATGCCTCTGGATGACCAGGGAGCAGGTACTGGCTTGGTACCTCCAGCTTGGAGGACCCATGTTGGACTCTCACCAGATGACAGCAGAAGTGGTCTGCACTATAGATATTTGTCAGATGCCACTCAGCTCAATGCCCAGGGAACTCCAGGCTATCCAAAAGGCACTCTGAAAGACGATTCCATCTACAAATCTGAAAACAGTGCCCTTAAAAATCAGCTTGCTTCCCTCTCAGCAGAAGTGGAACAGCTGAAGAAGATGTTCACTCAGCAAATGTATCCCAATCTGAATTGAGGGCCATGTCTGATGATATGTGCACTTTTTTTAAAAAAAATTTCGATTTGCCTCCCTGTTGAGTAGTTTTAAGTTATTTGCAAATACCTGGAGTCTGTGTGCAAATCTGTATTTATTGTGGTTGCTGTAAATAAGACAAATGTGTGTAAATATATTTTTACTCTTTTTATTTTCTAAGTGATCGCTGTCATTGTAATAAATTCTTCAAAGCTCTTCACACAATGGAAGTTCCTCACATTTGTAATGTGTGTGTGAGTGGCCTGCTGTGTTCATCCAGCCTCACATTTTATTATCTTTGTAATGTGTGTGTGTTTTTTTTCAGGAAACCCATCAGCCCCTCTGTCTCTCTCTGGTTTGTAAAAGGTTTAGCCCTCATCTTAAATGGAGACAAATGTACCTTTCCAATTTTTAAATACGCACAATTTTGATCTCCTCATTCTAGACTGAAGTTGGCAACTGCCGTTAACGATGATGTCTTTCATGTCAGTTTGCTGTGGGGTGGGGCAGGGGAGGAGGCCTGGACTAAACTGTGCTGCCCCGACAGGTGTTTAACATGGCTGGCCTAGTGAGGAATGGTTGAGGAGGGTTTGCCAATACCTCAGAGCCACCCTGAATGAGGGTCGACCATCTTCAAGTGCAGAGAAATGGCATCGAATGGCATTTTAAAGACAGTGTATCTGCCAGCCATTGCTAAAGTGAAGCCTGTAAAATAGCTCCCAGTCAATTGCACTCTCAGTGAGGAGCTACATGACCACGAGTGCTAAAGTGCAGTAAAAGCCCTGTGCCACTCCAACAATGAGGCCCTCATCCAAGGCCGAAAAATCAAGAGGAATGGTCCAACAATTTTCTCCATCAACTATGTTTTGATTGTCATAGAGACCTACATCATGGACACAGACCCTTCGGTCCAACCAGCCCAAGCTGACCATAATTCCCCAGCTAAACTAATCCCACCAGCCTGCACTTGGCCCATTTCCCTCCAAACCTTTCCCATATAAAAACCGAAAGGAAAAACTGCGGATGCTGTAAATCAGGAACAAAAACAGAAGTTGCTGGGAAAGCTCAGCAGGTCTGGCAGCATCTGTGAAGGAGAAAACAGAGTTAACGTTTCGGGTCCGGTGACCCTTCCTCAACATTTCCTATTTAAGTACGTATCTAAATGCCTTAAACGCTGTAACGGCACCTGCATCTACCTCTTCCTCTGGAAATTCATTCCACGCACAAACCACTCTCTGTGTTTTTAAAAAAAAATTGTCCCAATGTCTTCTGTAAATCTTTCTCCTCTCACCTTAAAAATACGTGCCCTGTGTCTTGAAATCCCCCACCCTAGGGGGAAAAGACACGTGCCATTCACCATATCTATACCCCTCATGGCTTAATAAACCTGTAAAAGCTCACCCCTGAATGTCCGAAGTTGGTTGCCTTGACATTGTCTGTCTGATACTTTTTAAAATTTGTACATTTAAAATCGAAGCAGAGGTAAGTAAAGAAGATTTATTTTAAAAAAAACAATGCTTATAGCCATGGGGTCATTCAAGCAGGCAATCATCAATAGAGGTATGCCCCTTTTGTTCATACACTGATGCAAATCTAGTCAAGAGTTGCAGGTTCCTCTCAACATTTCTCCCATTTGTTTCAGCCTTGCTGCTGTCCTGTACAAGAGGCATCGGTTATCTGGCTACAGTTTGTAATCTGTCCACGTATTTCAGCAAACAAAGTTGTAGACTGAAATAAAAAGAAAAACTGCGGACGCTGGGAATCAGGAACAAAAACAGAAGTTTCCTGGAAAAGCTCAAAGGGTCTGGCAGCATCTGTGGAGAGAGAAAGAGAAACCAGAGTTAATGTCTGGTGACCCTTCCTCAAAAACCTTCCTCTAAAGCTATTTTCATATAATTACCACTTTGATTGAAATTTTACTCTTTATTCAAGAAGACAAGAATTATGAGATGTGTAGTTGCACAAGGTTAGTTTATTTAGTGGGTGAAGGCATTTATCAGTCAGGCCAATTTGCAGTCCTTACTTCTAACATATGATATACATTAAAATGGGGAGCCTTTATATGTGAATGAACCCAAGCACTTTGTAGCCCCTGGTGCTCATAAGCCTGTGACAGTTCAGGTCAGAGAGGTGGTGCAGTAAATGCACAGAGACCGGTATCCCATCACCAAGTCTCCACTGCACAGTATGTGGGCACTGACTAGCCAGCTCAAAGTCAATCCCTAGGCTGAGGAGAGCTTCCGAATCTCCTGCTTATATGTGTCAGCCAGGGCTCCCTGATTGGCCCACTTTTTTTTTTAAGAATCTCTACAGTGTGGGAACAGGCCATTTGGCCCAACAAGTCCTCACTGCCCCTCCAACAAGCATCCCACACCAACTTATTCCCCCTGCCCCTGTATTTCCCATGTCTAACCCACCAAACCTAAACATCCCTGGGAACTAAGGACAATTTAGCGTGGCCAATCCACCTACTCTGCACATCTTTTTGGACTGTGGGAGGAAACCGGAGCAAACCCACACGGACACGGGGAGAATGTGCAAACGCAACACAGACAGTATCCCAAAGCTGGAATCGAACCCGGGTCCCTGGTGGTGTGAGGCAGCAGTGCTAAGCACTGAGCCACCGTGACGCCCTAAATGTTAACAGCCCCAATCAAAGATCTCGTAGTCAATGAGATCCTCCGGCCTTCGTTCGAATCGCTACAGGTGGAAAAACGGGGCTTGAGCCACTTTCATCTTCAGCCCTCAACTTTCCAAAATGTTTGATGACATTAATACCCTCTGCAGCTTGTAATATCTTGGGATACGCTCTGTGCTAAGGACGAACATGTCTTGGTTGAGTTGTTGGTGTGGTGCTGAGGCATTTGGAAGTCGGTGCAGAGACTAAAGGGATCTGACTAAAATGACGTTGCAATATGACCCACAATTCATCACGATCCGGGGAATGCCACAGACAGCTTGCACCTGATTGCAGCGCATCTCCTACCGGACCAGAGATCCTTTCTGCCGCCAGAATATCAGGGATCAAGGTGTTATCTGAGGGGGACGAGCTGAGAGACGAGTAGAGGAAATGTTAGAATAAGTTTAAGAATGGAAATTCATTGTTGCTTTGAGGTACAGCTTGCGAAGTGAACTGAAAAGTGACATTTTCTAATGGAACTTGTCTCAACACTTTTTTATTGACTCATGGGACGAGAGTGTCGTGGCTAGATTAGTATTTATTGCCCGTCCCTAGTTGCCCCTTGAGATGATTTTGATGAGCTGCCTTCTTGAACCCCTACAGTCCACCTGCTGTGGAGAGACTCACAATAGGGAGGCAACTCCAGGATTCTGACCCAGCGACTCTGAAGGAACGGCGATATATATCCAAGTCGGGGTGGTGAGTGGCTTGGAGGCGAATGTGGAGGCGGTGGTGTTCCCATGAATCTGCTGCCCTTGTCCTTCTAGATGGAAGTGGCAGTGGGTTTGGAAGGTCCTTGGTGAATTTCTGCAGTGCATCTTGTAGATGGTACACACTGCTGCTACTGAGCGTCGTTGGTGGAGGGAGTGAATGTCTGATTTCTTCAGGCATCAGCAAATGCGTCTCACCCCATTCTCCCACCAGATTTGCTATCTTTGGAAGATGGATGGATGCTGCAGGCAGAATGGGGAAATTGAGCTAAATTACATAAGAGATAGTAGGAACTGCAGATGCTGGAGAATCTAAGATAACAAGGTGTGGAGCTGGATGAACACAGCAGGCCAAGCAGCATCAGAGGAGCAGGAAAGCTGGTGTTTCAGGCCCTTCCTGAAGAAGGATCTAGGCCCAAAGTGTCAGCCTTCCTGCTCCTCTGATGCTGCTTGGCCTGCTGTGTTCATCCAGTCCACACCTTGTTATCTCTAAATTACATAAGAACCTTCTTTTGAAAAGTTACAAAGTACGTACTGTTGTGTATCAATAAAATAACTCTCGCTGGAGGTTGAAAACATGGTTTCTCATGTGGCCTGCCAAACACAAGAAACACTGGTGGCCTTTCACTAACACTGGCCTTTTGCCACCTCTTTAACAATAACAGATTAAGGAAACAAAACAGTTCTTGTTGCCTCCAAATTCTTCGGAATTCCACCCTTCATTCCCATAAGTTTTGGTCGGTGATATTTCTGGGTGTTTGAATTCAGCCTAGTTCTTTTGAAGGCCGTGAAAATGCAACAAACAAAGCCAGAGATATTCAACAGAGCAAATCGCGATTAACTCCCAGAGACTCCACTTGAATACTCCCCTTCTGAGACCCGCTCAACAGCTCCTCCCAAAGAACTCTTAAAATATATTTGCGGTCAGAATTCAGACATTAAATGTCATTTCCCTAGCTTTGTTCAGACTGAGGGTCACGACAACATCTTCATTTCATGGTGTCCTAGAGTTCATTCGAGATACTGATCTCCACACATTGACCCAGGTAACCACAGGCCAATGGATTCACAAACATTGATTGCACCGTTCCCAAGCAGCCCCATGATGCAGCACTCTGTGCTCTGTTCCCCAAGACACACACAGAGACAAACATCAACTGTGCCTGTAGGACCATCAACTCAGTGAAAGATGCACTCTGGTCTGCCTGAAACTTGTTGGTCTTCCAGAGCAAGGAGTTGACCCTGACTGAGTGTTGCAGACTGGCGCATTCCAAAGTCCAGAACTACGTGCTGAGGCACGCACTAAGCTTGGGGCAGCTGCTGCCAAGGTGCAGTGGGGAAAGACCACTGTCTGAGATCTTCCTGCTGAAGGTAAGTGCGGGTCCGTTCAATATTTGGACCCTCCCAGTGTCTCAAATGAATGTAAATATTAACCTCTACAAGTAAGATATGCCACTGGTTTGATGGTTGGATGGAACAAAACTGCGATGTTTGTTTTTCTTCATACACTACTGTACAGAACCAAGCGGCTTCAGTGACTATGTATGTATATAAAGATATTTTTATGAATAAAGTATATTTTTGAAATTAAAAAAAGAGGAAGCAAAATTACAATGTCAGAGCCTCCAGCTCCTGTGAAATATTCAATATCGACATGGCTATACAAGCAGACATGTTAGTGTTGTGGTAGAGTCCTTACCTTTGGCGCAGGAGACACGGGTTCAAGTCCCATCTGCCCCAGAGTTGTATCACCACATGCCTGAGCAGGTTGGTGAAAAATACCTATACACACACATTAATCAAATGTCCCTTCTCTCCAAGAGGGGGCACTCACTGCTCGCACATACATAAAGCAATGGCCAATGTATTTATTTCTGATAAATAGATTCCCTTTAATGAACTTCCCTCAGTAAGGAAGTTCTTTCAGTTCCTTAAGGCGAATTGCCAACAAAAGCAGGTCCCACATTCCTTCCTGTATGTAACACATCAAAGTACCCTGTAAGGGACACGTTTACCTTGGAGTCAGAGCAGAAACGGCTCAGAAACAGACCCTTCGGTCCAATTTGTCCACGCCAATCAGATATCCGAAATAAATCTCGTCCCATTTGCCAGCATTTGGCCCATATTTCTCTAATCCCTTCCTCTTCATGTACTCATCCAGATGCCTTTTAAATGCTGTAATTGTACCAGCCCCCACCACTTCCTCTGGCAGCTCGGTCCATACACACACCTCCTTCTGCGTGAAAAAGTTGCCACTGGGTCCCTTTTAAATCTTTCCCCTCTCACCTTAAACCTATGTCCCCTAGATTTTGGGCTTGCCTCCCCTAACAACCATGGAAATTCATCCTCTTCATGCCTATCATGATTTAATAAACCTCTATAAGGTCACCCCTCAGTCTCTGACGTTCCAGGGAAAATAGTCCCAGCCTATTTAGCCTCTCCCTGTTGCTCAAACCCTCCAATCCCGGCAACATCCTTGTAAATCTTTTCTGAACCCATTCAAGTTTCACAGCATCCTTCCAGGGAGACCAGAATTGCACTCAGTATTCCAAATGCAGCCTAACCAATGTCCTGTACAGCCACAACATGATCTCCGAAATCCTATAAAAACCAAAAGAACTGCCGATGCTGCAAATCAGAAACTATAATGAAATTGCAGGAAAAGTTCAGCAGGTCTGGCAGCATCTGAAAAGAGAAATCAGAGTTAATGTTTCATGCCCGATGACCTTTCCTGTTCTGAGGGAGTGTCACTGGACTCGTGATGTTAACTCTGATTTCTCTTCACAGATACTGCTGGGCCTGCTGAGCTTTTCCAGCAATTTCTGTTTTTGATTCCCAACTCCTATACTCAATGCACTGACCAATCGAAGACAAGCATACCGAATGCCTTCTTCACCACCCTGTCTACCTGCAACTCCACTTTTCAGGAACTATGCACCTGCCCCCTTTGTTTGGTTACACTCACCAGGGCCCTATGATTAAATGTATGAGTCCTGCTCTGATTTGCCTTTCCAAAATGCATTTTGCTTTGATTTTCCTGAGGTATGCCATGTGGAATAACAGAATGGCTCCAGGAGCTGGCTGTTCGACCCATTGTGCCAGAACCAGCTCTCTGTAACACCACTCTACACCCTTATGCTGAGAATGTGAAATCTTAATACTGGTCCTGCTAATCTTCATTAGATTCCATTCCTACCCTCTCATTGAACAGAAGGAGGCCATTTGGGCTATCATACTGGTGCTAACTCCTTGAAAGAGCTCTGCAATTTGTCCCACATCTCCATTTTCTCCCAAAGCAATTCAACCTTTGGTCCCTTTTCAAATATCTGACTCATTATCTCCTTCTGGTCTTTAAACTTCCTGTTGAACCTCCTTCCACTGCCCTTTGATCTCACAGTGATTCACTGCATCAAGACATTGTCTGCAGTGGCTTCTCTCCCCACACATACACTGCTATCCCTGGAGCCATTAGACCATAACACAGAGGAGCAGGATGAGGTCATTTGGCACATTGAAGTCTGTTCAATCATGTCTGCTATGTGTCTCTACCCCATTCCCCCTGCCTTCTCCCTGTAACCCTTGAACCCCTGACCAATCAGGAACCTATCTATCTCTGCCTTAAATACACTCAATGACTTGTTCCCCACAGCCCTCTGGAGAATGTGTTCCACAGACTCACCACCCTCTGGCTGAAGAAATTCCTCCCCATCTCAGTTCTAGAAGGTCGTCCCTTCACTCTGAGGCTGTGCCCTCAGGCCCTAGTCCCTCCTACTGGTGGAAACATCTTCTCCACGTCCACTCTATCTGGGCCTCTCAGTATTCTGTACATTTTAATCAGATTCACACTCCAGCCTCATCCTTTTAAAATCCATCGAATACAGATCAGAATCCTGAACTGCTCCTCCTTGGCAAGTGCTTCATCCCCAGGATCATTCTTGTGAACCTTCTCTGGAACCCCCTCCAATGCTAGCATGTTCTTCCTTAGTTATGGGGCCCAAAACCGCTCACAATATTCTGAACGTAGTCTGACCAGAGCTTTATACAGCCTCAGCAGTACACCTCTGCTTGTTGTATCCCAGCCCCCTTGAGATGAATGTTAACATTGTAGTCGCCTTCCTAACCTCCAACTGAGCCTACATGTTGATCTTAAGAGAATCCTGAACTGGGACTCCTAAGTCTCTTGGTGCTTCAGATTTCTGAACCCTTTCCCTAATTAGTAAATAATCCATGTCTCTATTCTTCCTGGCAAAGTGCATGACCTCACACTTTTCCCACATTGTATTCCACCTGCCACTTCTTTGCCCACTCCCCCAGCCCGTTCAAGTCCTTCTGCAGCCTTCCCACTTCCCCACTACCTGTCCCTCCCCACCTATCTTTGTGTTATCTGTAAATGTAGCAACAATGCTCCCAGTTTCTCCGTCCAGATTGTTAGCGTACAACATGAGTAGTTGTGATTCCAACACGGATGCCTGCGGAACTCCACTATTCACTGGCTTCCATCCTGAAAAAAAAGGCCCTTTATCCCCCCGATGTTTGCTATCCACCAGTCGGCCAATCATCTTTCCGTTCCAGGGCCTTGCCTCTAACACCATGGGCTCTTGTCTTATTTAGGAGCCTCCTGTGTCAAAGGCCTTGCAGAAATCCAAATAGATCACATCCATTGGATTTCCTTGGTCTATCCCGCTCATTATCTCCTCAAAGAATTCTAACAGATTTGACAGGCATGACCTCCGCTTGACAAAGCCGTGCCGACTCCACTCTATTTTAACATGCGTATCCGAGTACACCACAAATTCATTCTTAATAACAAACTCTAAAATCTTCCCAATGGCCAAGGTCGGGCTAACTGGCATACAGTTTCCTGAATTCTGCCTCCCACCCTTCTTAAACAGGAGTACTACATGAGCCATTTTCCAGTCCTATGGGAACTTCCCTGACTCCTGTGATTCCCAAAAAATCACCACCAATGCCTCTACAATCTCCACAGCTATCGCCCTCAGAAACCTGGGCTGGAGTGCATCAGGTCTGGGTGATTTATCAGCTTCTAGATCTATCAGCTTCCCCAGCACCTTCTCCTTAGAGATGGCCGCTGCACTCACCTCCGAGCCCAACTCTTCTGAAATTCTGGTGTGCTCCTAGTGCCTTCCACTGTGAAGTCTAATATCTACTCCATGTTTTGGTTTTGGTTACATGCTCTATTTATTGAGCACACAGTGAGTTCTGCCCTGTTTCTGTGTTAGTGGGCCTATAGTGACCTCTGTCACTTAACCACCCCAATCCCACCCCTCCCTTAGTGACAGCATTAAAGTGCTAGAGCAAATGGGGCAGTGGCCTACAGACAGTGACCTTTCATCTTCTGCTGGGAATGCTGGGAGAAAAATGCCCATCCCCTTTGGCTTTGAGGGCTCTCATAATATAATCGGTTGAAACAGGAAATCCATGGTTCAGTCTTTCTGAGTCTGAAAGAGAATATGGTGCCCTTCACAATCTCAAGGCGTCCCACGTCCAGCCCATGAAGTACATTTTGAAGTGTAGCCATTGTAGTAATGTGGGAAACGGGGAAGCCAATCTGCTCACAGCAAGTCCCTGTGTAAGAGGTTCAAGATCAGCCATTTTGGGTGATTCCACTGGAGATACTTGACCAGGGCTCACTGAGAGAATTTCCCCACAGCTCCTTTGAAATACTACCAGAAATCTTTTACATGAACTTTTCCCACGAAACAGTTCAGGTTTCGTGCACAGCAATCCATCATACAATGCATAGTGCCCCTTGCAAACCTCCACGCTCCTTGCTCAGTTGGCATAGCAACCCTGGGCAGTCAGAACACATTGTTATGGACCAGGCCAGGCTCCCTCAAAATATATTAAGAAGATGGCCTAGATCCTAACTTTTTTCTTCCATTAAAGCAAGTACCAAGTGATGTATTCCATGTATAATTCCATTGGTCAAACTACCAGGCTTGAAGGAAAAAACCCTTTATTCATACGCTATAGTTAAGCTGAACAAAAGAATGGATTGGAATAACTTAACTCTATCGGTAACCTTAACAAGAATAATAGGTTGTTTAACTATTAAACAGCAACCATTCCATTACAGTAATATCCCAGAAACACAACCTTGTCAAAGGTAAATTCAGTAAAACGGATTGTCTTACAGGCAATTTTCCAATCCAGGAAGAAAAAACACATCAAGAGAAAGCTCTGTGAGAGACAGACAGAGAGAGAGACAGAGAGAGACAGAGAGAGACATGGGGAGACATATTGCAGCACCCAAACCCAGATTCGAGACCCCAGCAACTGCTACTGTAAAACTAAAACTAAAAATCCTGAGATAACACGGTGTAGAGCTGGATGAGCGCAGCAGGCCAAGCAGCATCATAGGAGCAGGAAAGGTGATGTTTCGGGTCTGGACACTTCTTCAGAAAATTTTCCAGACCCAAAACGTCAGCCTTCCTGCTGCTCTGATACTGCTTGACCTGCTGCGTTCATCCAGCTCTACACCTTGTTATCTCAGGTTCTCCAGCGTCTGCAGTTCCTACTATCTCTGAACTTAAAACCCTGGTTCTGTGAGAGCTTGTCCCCACCCACTCAGGCTGTTGAAAATTTAGCAAAACAACCCCAACGCCTCAGAAGCTGTTTACTTGATGCGCTTTGAGGCAGACTACCCGACACCTCTGTATCAATCTTTCCCCGTAACAAAAACCAGCGCCAAATACTCCCTCTGAAAACCATAGCATCAGTCTGACTTTGTGCCAGTCCTGCTTCTTGAATCTTAAAGTGCTGGGTTCAGGTCCCACTCCAGGCTTTGGGTGCAAACAATCAATGTACTGCAGTGCGTTTGCTATCAGATAGATGTTAAACCAAGGCCGCACCTGGCTGTTTGAGTAAATGTAAAACAGGCTGTGGGAGGGCGAGGTATCCAGGGACAATCAGGGTATTAAGAGGGGGCCACTGGAAATTTATGGGATCCTGCTTCCAGTCCATGAAGTACATTTAAAAGTGTGGCCATGGTTATAATGTGGGAAACGGGGAAGCCAATCTGCTCACAGCGAGTCCCTGTGTAATGGCAATGTGACAGTACAAATGGCATGCAGGGATATGGGAGAAAAGGCAGGAGGCTGGCACAAGGGAATGGAGCTAATACAGACATAATGGGCCGACTGGCCTCCGACAGCGCTGTAACAATTCAGTGACATTTACATCTCGATTAACTCCGCCAAAAAACAGATTTTGTGGCCATTATCAATTGCCATCTAAATCCTCCGAAATACGTCAAAAAGTATTTAAGTTTTCTTTGATTTGCCCTGGTCCTGTAAAAGTCTTCCTTTTCCTGAATACTTTGGGTATCCAGCCAGCTCTGTAGAAACGGATGGGAAATATGTTTGATTTTATTTCCCCCGTTTATCACAGCTGGCATAATAATGCCTCCATCAGCAAATCCAGCCATGGGGCAGAGTCAGTGCCCAGTTGGCTGGGTGGCAGTGCGGGGTCATAGTTGCCAGGGATTCACTTCCTCTGCTCCCCCAGGGCCCATTTCTATGTCAGCATCGCTGATGATGGCGTTCTGGAGATTTACGTTTTCTTATGGACTGGGAAAGGCAGTGGAAGCAAATTTCAACAGCAAAGGAAATTGATCATGGATTGAAGGAAAATGGGGACAATGTCTTGAGCAATGGCTGAAGGAAGTTGGAGTAATCAGGTGGCTCATTCAAAGGGCCAGTATGGGAAAGATAGGGCTGAATGGCCTGACTTCTATCAAGTCACTGCAGTCCTGCCAGACCATAGGGTTGTCCTCTTATGAGAGAGAGAGACAGTTGGCTGGTGGTGGTTTAACCCTGAGGATTACCAATAGCTCAGGCGAGGGGAAGGGTTGACATGACAATAATAGCCAGAGTGAGAGTTGAACCCACACTGTTGGCATCACTCTACATTGCAAACAAGTCAAGTGAGCTAACCAACCCCTTCCACCAAGAGAATATAATATATAAATAAACTTCTTATACATAATTGTCCTTCTCTAATTCCATTAGGAAGAGGTGTGCCTTTCTGAAATGAGCACTGCATCTCCAAAGATCTCCCCTAAAAAGGCTAGCTAAGGAATATTTGTCTCTCAATTAGTGACTGGTGTGGTGAAGGGTTATTGACCTAATGGGTAAAATTTCCAGTGCCAAAGGGGTCAAGTCTGGAGAGCGACAGCAATATAACTAGATTGGATGGTGACATCCGAAAGCCCCTTTCTGTCTCCCAGAATTAAATTCTGGGCAGGAAAACCCAAGCTCATGTTTCTCACCCTCTTGCCAATCTATCACTTTGTCTGGAATGCAGTACACCGGTTTAATAGTTGTAATTTCAGTGAAACTGTCACTGGATGCCCAATCCCTAACTGAGTTTCTGCTATCCATGATGCTGCCTTAAAATATTTGACTATCCCACCTTAACTGATATATGTCTTTGTGTCAATATATTTTAAAAACTGTTCCTTCCATAAGGGCATAGACTCTGTAGCTGCTGCACTGAGAAACTGTTACGGAAACAGAGTGTTGTTAATCACTGGCTTTTATTCAAAGCCTTCAGCCTGCAGTTTAGTTTTAGCTTATTATTCTTAGTAAATGTCTT
The DNA here is from genome assembly GCF_030684315.1 of Stegostoma tigrinum. Lineage (NCBI taxonomy): Eukaryota > Metazoa > Chordata > Chondrichthyes > Orectolobiformes > Stegostomatidae > Stegostoma > Stegostoma tigrinum. The sequence goes on from NC_081388.1 coordinate 11,828,336, forward strand.
TACATTGAAAGAGCATACAAGAATAAACTAGTGCTGTCTGTATTCATAGAAACAGATGATGCTTTGGGGTGACAAATTCTGCTCTGTTGGCCAAACACCCTTGTTGCCCAGTTCTGCGGAAAGGTCACTGGACCGGAAACGCTAACTCTGATTTTTCTTCATAGATGCTGCCAGACCTGCCGTGCTTTTCCAGCAACTTCTGCATTTGTTCCCTGTTGCCAAGTTGATCTTCAGTTAGTTTTCCAAATATTAACCATAAAGATATTGCGGTCTTTCACGGATGGTCACTGCTACTACCATGCTCTGAGTTTGCCTCCAGCAGAGTTGTTTCTTATTCATTCACAGGATGACGGCATCTGGTTAGACCAGAATTTGTTCCCCATACCCAGAAAGCAATGAAGAGTCAACCACATTGCTGTGAGTCTACAGTCGCATGTTGGCCAGACCAGGTAAGGATGGCAGTTTTCTTCCCTGAAGAACATTAGTGAACCAGATGGGTTTTTCTCCCAACAATCAACAATGGATTCATGGTCATCATCAGAGTCTTAATTCCAGACTTTTATTCAATTCAAATTCCACCATTGGCCGTTCAAGCCTGGTATCCCAGAACATTACCTGCATCTCTGGATTAACATTCCAGTGATAATACCAATTGGGCCATCACATCCCCTAATGTGGAAATGCTTATGTCATCTGCCATCATATAAGGGACTGGGCTTAGATATTATGGTATTGAAGAATCTGACAGAGACCAATTAAAAGTAATTGCTGTACATACATGCTCATAAATGTCTGGGCTAATATTGTGTTACATTAGAACATGATGTAGGGTGTCATGCTTCAACTGACCTGAAGTAAGATGCAGTATGAGATCTTTACACTCTCAGATCACCATTGCTTTGATATAATGAATAGTGCTTAAAGGTATGCTGCAGTACTGGCCATGAGATATAACACTGCTGCCCTCCAGGCAGCCTGACTGCAGGAAGATATGGTAGGTCTTGCTGAGAGACGTTACCTTGGGTATCTTCCGAACTCTCCAGAAAACTCCTGATGAGAGAAGAGCACTGGTGCAAATAGGCGTCTGCACTGTTTTCAGTGTGTGGATGTGTCTAGGTGTGCGGTGCATGTGTGCGTGTGCCTGTGTATCTGTCTGTCTGTGCATGTGTTTGTGTATATGTCTGTGTCTGCATGTGTGTGTGCGTGTGTGAGTGTGTGTGAGAGTATGTGCATGTGTTGGGGTGTGTGTGTCTGTCTGTCTGTGTGTCAGTGTGCATCTGTGTGGGTGGTCCATCTGTATAGGGGTATGAGTGGGTGTGTGTGTAAGAATGTATGTGTATGAGTATGTGTGTCTATGCGTGTATGTGTGTGAATCTCGTTGTGTGTGTGTATGCATGAGTGTGTGTGTGTGAATGTGTGGATGGGTGGGTAGGTGGGTGTGTGTGTATAAGCGTGTGTTTGTGTGTCCATGCGTATGCAAGTGTGTATTAGTATGGATGTGTGAGAGCCTGGGTGAGTGTGTGTATGTGCGAGTTTGTGTATCTGTGTGTGTGTGTGCGGTGTGTGTGTTCGTATGTGTGGGTGTGATTGTGTATGAGCGTGTTTGAGTACAAGCGTGTGTGTATGTATGTGTGAGTGTGCGTGTGTGCCTGTGTGTGTGACTGTGAGTGGCTGTATGTGTGTATCTGTGTGGGTGTATGTGGGTCTGTGTGTGTGTGACTTTGTGTGTGCGAGTGTGTGTGTGCTTGAGTGTGTGTGTGTGTAGGTCTATGTGTGTAGGTGTGTGTATGTGTGTGAGAATGAGTGTGTTTGCATGTGTGAGTGTGTGTGTGTGTAGGTGTGTGTGTGTGAGAGTGAGTGGGTGTGTGTGTGTAGGTGTATGTGTGTGTAGGTGTGTGTGTGTGAGTGAGTGCGTGTGTATGTGTGTGTGTATGAGTGAGAGAGAGAGTATACGCACTTTGTACTCACAAAACTAACAGTAGTAAAGCAGAGATAACACGGTGTCGAGCTGGATGAGCACAGCAGGCCACGCAGAACCAGAGGAGCAGGAAGGCTGGCTTTTCGGTTTGGGACCCTTCTTCAGAAAAAAAAGCAGATCTTTATTTTAAAGCATAAGCTAATAAAAGTGGACAGCGGTGTTCTGAAAGACAAACAGAAAGTGCTGACAAACCTCAGCAGATTTGCCACACTCCGTAAGGAGGGTTAATGCTTCAAATCCCATTCTTCCATTCTGCTGAGCACTTTATCTTTTGATTTGCTTTGTTTTGAAACCCTGATCCACGCAAGTGAATGCCACTCTCTCCCGGCTACAGTAACACTGCCTGGTGCCACTGTTCACTAGATGGAGCTGCGCACATGGGTCTGACTCAATGCCAGTATCATTCTGAAGAGGAATTTGGAAAGCTGGTGTCAGCATTTCCTGACTCCTGTTTGGGATTGTTACGTTCTGAGGAGTTATTTCAGCACCCTGGCATGGAACAGGAAAGCTGAGGATGCAGGCGCTCACATCATGCATGTTGGGCACTTAGTAGTTTCAGGGACAGTAGGAACGAAGATGCTGGAGAACCTGAGATTACAAGGTGTAGAGCTGGATGAACACGGCAGGGCAAGCAGCATCAGAGGAGCAGGAGTCTAGGCCTGAAACGTCAGCTTTCCTGCTCCTCTGATGCTGCTTGGCCTGCCGTGTTCATCCAGCTCTACACCTTGGTATCTCGGGCACTCAACAGTTATGGTTCTGTATAAGCTGCTCAGTGAATCTCTCACGCAGTCTGCCCTGCAGGGACTGTGCTATACAATACATTGTCAGCATCTGAGTGATAATGGCTCAGGGCAGGCAATGCTGGGGACAAGGATTAGGATTAGGATTAGGATTAGAGTTTATTTTTTATTTGATTAGTGGCCAGTACTTATTACAAGTGGCTTGCTGGGACATTTCAGAGGGGCCATAGGAGACTCAAGCACATTTGCTGCTTGTGGTTTAATATCACCCTTCCTTCTTCGAAACGGGCTGAATTATAGTCCTAACTGTTCAAGTTTCTCTTCAGACATCAGTCCTGCAAATGTAGGAACTGGCCTGGTTGCCTGGAACCAGCCTGATCACTTCACTGGGTGCAGTACAAATGCACTCTGTCTTTAGTGCTGTTGGCGTTGTGTCTACACCGCCAGGAGTTGAGAGGGTGGATTATGGGGGCTTGGGGGAGGTGGTATTTACTCCCGGCTAAAAGGTGAAAGCAGATAAATCCTTGGACAGTCCTTCCTGAAAGTGTGGATTTAGCACCATTCATCCTAATCGCTGATAGCCTGGAATTGAAATTATCCCATGGCCTGAATACACTGTGAAGCTGTGCCCGAGTTGATGGGAGCCGAGGTCTCTGTGATTGGGAGACGGTGCATTAGTGGCCACGCGAGCCTGGTATCCCAGCGCGGGGAAGGTCCCCTGTGCACACATTTCCCAGGGAAACACTGAAATCTCCCCTTACTGGTGCAGCTTTACGGTCTCCTAGACCAAACTGGCTGAGCCCACTCCCTACTTGTGCTTCTGACCTGTCCAACCTACTCAGCAGGACCACACACATTCAGCTATAGGACCTTTCCAGACACACACACACACACACACACACACACACACACACACACACACACACACACACACACACACACATACATACACACATGCGCGCGCACACACACACACACACACACATGTGCGCGCACACACACGCACACATGCACACGCGCGCACACACACATATACACACATACACACGCACACATGAACACACACACACAGCTACACATACACATACACACATGCACATGCACACACATGCGTGCGAGAACACACACATATATACACATGCATGCACGAACACACACACACATATGCATGCAGACACAAACACATACACACACACACACATAAACACACACATTCAGACACACACACACATATACGCACACACATACACATGAACACACATGCACACACACATACACACACACAGACACACACGCACACAGACACACACACACACACACAAACACACACACATGAACACACACATACACACGCACACACGAACACACATACACGCACACACATATACATGCAGACACGAACACATACACACACACATGCATGCACACACACAGACACACACATACAGACACACACATACACACGAACACACACACATGAACACACACATACACACACGCGCGAACACACACACACATGCACGCACATACACACACACACATATACATGCAGACACAAACACATACACACACACACATACACACTCACATACACACGAACACACACATGAACACACACACGCACACGAACACACACACATACACACATGCGCACACACACACACAAACACACATACACATGAACACACACATGAACACGCACACACACACACACACACACACACACACACACACACACACACAGTTGACGATGGTCATCATTAGAGTCCTAATTCCAGCTTTTTATTGAATTCAAATACCACTAATGGCGAGATTCAAACCCTAGCCCCCAGAACATTACCTGAGTCTTTGGATTCACAGTCCAGTACTAACTCCACTTACTAAGAGATTATAATTGTAACCAGTAGGGGTTACATCAACGGTTCATCATATTTTTATTTGTAGCTCGGATCTATTTATTTGCAATGAATAGTTATTCTTGCTAAATGCACACTCCCATCTGTGCAGCACTGCTGTTACATGAACAGCCACTTGCAGACTTCATTTATAGGATCATAAGAATATTGGAAATAGCAAATTGGAGAAGACCATTCAGCCGCCCGAGCCTGCTGCACCAATTATTGATGGCCTTTTATTTCAACCCTATGTCCGGGAGCTGTCCCTTGATGTTTCTAATCTGTAGAAATCCCTCAATCTCTGCCCTGAACATACTCAATGATGGATGCTCTGCAGCACTCAGAGGTTGAGGGCTCACTACTTTCCTCATTTCAATCCAAAATGATCTGGCCCTAATTCTGAGACTGTGTCGCCTAATTCTGGACCCCATTCCCTCATCCTTCTCCCACTCTGCATCTTTAAACTGGAAAATAACCCAATGTGCTTTGTAGGATTACGTGTTAATGAACTTTGTCTCGGGGTCAAGTTATGAGGAAAAATTACGCAAATTTTACTTTAGCATTGAGATGGTTAAGGGGTGATCTGATCAAAGTCTTCAAGATATTAACAGGAAAAGACAGGGTAGATAAATATAAACTATTGCCACTGGTTGGGGATTCTAGAACTAGGGGCATAGTCTGAGAACTAGGGTCAGCACTTTCAGGAGAGACGTCAGGGATCAGTTTGTTCACGCAAAAAGCAGTTGTTGTTTGGAACCATCTGCCACAAACAGCAAGTGGGTCAGTTCCTCAATTTAAATCAGAGATAGATACATTCTTGTTAAGCAAGCGTATTAAGGAATATGGGCCAAAGGCAGGTACATGGGGTTAGGCCATAGATAAGTCATGATCTCATGGAATGGGGCTGAATGGCCTCCTCCTGTACCTATGACATTCATGTAAGTGCACACATGGATTTCATCCCTGGCCGTACACACTCACACATGTGTACGCTTGCATCTACTGACATGGATTGTGGTCAACTCAACGTGTAAGACCACTTTTCGCAGCTGCAAACGGTACAGTCTCGTGTAGACCCAGTACATTAGTCTCCAGTCTCAGCATGCAGCAGTAATATCAGGCTCAATTTTACACACCACAAGTAAATGGTTACCGTAACCGTATGTTATAGCTTAGAGCCTCACCATTGATTGTTCTTCTCCCCACTCAGTAGCCTCTTGTGGAGGAGCTGACTATGTCCAAGGTACCGGACCCGCCCTGGGCTCTGCTACCAATCCATACCCACTCTTCCCATCAGTCATTTACAATGGATTTATATCGCCTGATGGGTGTTTCCCAGCCAACAGTGAGCAGGAAGCTTGTCACCAAACCTTCTGCCTTTGTTTTGTTTTTAATTTCAAGAATGTACTTTGTTCATAAACTATCTACAATTCAAAAAGCACAAAACAGCTCAGTACGCACATTACAGAAAATGCAGCAGAATTTCGACATTCCTCATTAATTCTTTCATCCAGTTGCGACAAAAAGGCATTTTCTAAACATGGCAAGGAACTATTTATATTCCAATGAAAGCTCCAAAATGGAACATAACAGTTAGATTAAACCAGAGCGCCATGATGACTGTTTTTTTTCTCCTCTCCAGCTGCTCCAAGCTTTAGTCCTGGGCCTTGGAATGTGCCAGTCTGTCTCACTCAGTTGAGGACTATCCTTTGGAATAGAAGACCAACAAGTTTCGGGCAGACCAAAGAGTGTCTTTCATCGAGTTGATGGTCCTCCAGGCGCAGTCAATGTTTGTCTCAGCATGCATCCCAGGGAACAGACCATAGGGCACAGAGTCCCGCTACACGGAGCTGCTCGCGATGAACTTCAACAAGAACAAAGATAACAAAGCGTGGAGCTGGATGAACACAGCAGGCTAAGCAGCATCTTAGGAGCACAAAAGCTGACGTTTCGGGCCTAGACCCTTCATCCTTCATCTCCTTTCAACAAGAACCATCTTCCTCCAGACTTTGGTTTGCAAAGGCACATTCCAGAAGGAAATACATCTCAGTCTCTGCCCTCACCTTCCCCCCACCCGCAACACAGCCACTTTGAGGGCAGCGTGAGGTGGCACAGACCGAATGGGTCTACATAATGGATCTCAC
>NC_081388.1:13747592-13837592 GCF_030684315.1 Stegostoma tigrinum
CACCGGGGCGTAGACATTAATTAGTCTCAGCAGGAGCATTCGTGTGTAGCAACTCGACTGCTTGGAACCCACAACAACCCAAGAGAACTCTCTTCGCTAAGAATGTCTGGTTGACTGGCGTTCCTTCTTCACAAGCACCCCGACTGTATTCCGGACTTCCTGAGGCACGGGGGCTTGCAGACGCCATAGCTGTGCGTCGGCTTTTCCCCGAATGGGCGCTAGGCCGAAGCCAGCATAAAGGCTAGCTCAACCTGCAGGTCCTCCAACGGCCCCAGTCACGATCTCAGTCCGGTGATGATCTCAACAGCTCTGAGAGGACTGGCAATTTGAACACGGTGTCCCTGCTGCCAGCTATGTATGAGCAACAAGGAGAAGCAATTGAAGAGGAAGTACTGCGAACATTTACCAACATCAACTGGACGTTTCCCAGACCCTGACCACGTGACAGTTATAGTGGAGATGCAGTGACCGACACATTTTGTCAGTGGACCCCAATTTTCTCTATTGACCACGCATAACTGGCATAGGGTGGCACGGTGGCTCGGCGGTTAGCACTGCTGCCTCACAGTGCCAGGAACCCGGTTCAATTCCAACCTCAGGTGACCGTCCGTGTGGAGTTTGCACGTTCTCCCCATGTCTGTGTGGGTTTGCTCCCACAGTCCAAAGCTGTGCCCGCTAGGTAGATAGGGGTTGTGTGGGTTATAGGGGGATGAGTCTGGGTGGGACACTCTGAGGGCTGGTGTGGACTTGGTGAGCCGAAGGGCCTGTTTCCACACTGTAGGAATACTGTAGGAATTTGTCTGCCTTGAGTTTTAAATTTGCTTGGTTTTCTGTTACACAAAGTGGCATGCTGTGAGAAATGTGACTGTTCGGCGCAGTCACACATGACTCCTAGCTGAGCTGTGAGTGGGCAGCCTGTGTCGGCCATGAGACACGGTGGTCACAATGATAATTTTCACTCCTCAGGCAGAGAGGAAATACCTCTCTTTTTTTTCTCAGTGGAGAGCTGGATTGCTAGCGAAGCGCTCAGTGAGACTTTGTGCGTATGCCTGGCCTGAGCTGATGGCTTCCTTTTGGCTGCGTAGCATTCCACTTGGGCTGAGTCACCTCTTGAGTGGATAGGTGTGGCACAAACTATGGAGCTCAACGGTGACTGTCTGCTTTGGGGAGGATTAACCAATTCAAAACACCAGATTAGTTCAGTCTTCCAGTCACACACCAATCCCCTTCCATGCACAACACCCACTGCCCCCCTCCACTTTGCTTTAATCCACAGGGATCAAACTTGGAGATTGAGACATCTTGCAGAGCTACCCAGTATTTTGTGAACTCGTTTGGCGCCACAATGGATCTCTGTATCCATGTTTGCTACTGTACAGACCTAACTCCTTCTTTCTTCCACTTATTGCCTATTTAGCAATGAGATAGTAGCAAAAAAAATACAAACCCACGATCAGGGATACTGATCAATGTGGAAATCCTTTGAAAATTGTTCCAGTGGTAACATGCAGTCAAACACTGTGAGCTGTTTAACGAAGGGGAAAGGCTCTATATCAAACTGTTATTGCTTTATATCCTTCCCTTCCCTTTAAAAATGAATGGCATGTGAATTTAAAGTGAAGGGCGGAAGGTTTAGAGGGGGATTTAGGCAATTTTGTTTTGCCCTCTGGGAAGGTAAAGTTACACTGGGGTTGTTGTCTCTTTACTGAGAGAAAGAGAGGGGACTGGTGGTGATTTTAAACTCCTCAGCTGAGGGGAGAGGTTGAGAAGGAGAGTCCTTCAAGGTAAAATATAAGAGTAGGAGTCAGCCATTCTGCCCCTCAAACCTGTTCTGCCATTCAATGAGACCTTGGCCATTCTGTTGCCCAACTCAAGCACCTGCCTTTGGCCTGTATCCCTTAATACTTTTGCTAAACAATAAAAATGATCTATTTCAGATTTTAAAATTCACAACTAATGGAGAATCCAGAGATAATGGAAACTGCAGATGCTGGAGAATCTGAGATAACAAAGTGTGGAGCTGGATGAACACAGCAGGCCAAGCAGCATCTCAGGAGCACAAAAGCTGACGTTTCGGGCCTAGACCCTTCATGCAATGGAGAATCCACTTCCATTGTGGAAGAGGGTTCCAACCCTCTCCCATTGTTTGTGTGTAGAAGTGCTGCAGAACATCTCTCCTGGATGGTGTGGCTCTAATTGTCAGCCTATGCCCCATTTAGTTTTAGGATCCCCAAACCAGTGGAAATAGTTTATCTTTATCCACCCTCTCATTTCCTGTTAATATCTTGAAGATGTTGATCAGATCACTACTTAATCTGCAGAAAAACAGGACTATTTTGTATAATGTCTCCTCATAACTTGACCCCTCAAGTCCAGTATCAGCCTTGTTAACCTATGTTCTACTGCCTTCGTATCTCAGTCAATGTGGGAATTGAACTCCTGGTATTGACTTCACTCTGCATTGTAAACCAGCTGCCCAGCATACTGACTCCAAGGGTAGTAAAGATGGGGAAATCTCACAACCTTTGAAAAGGTACGTAGGTCAACACCTGGAAAAATCATAATGTTCAAGGCTCGCCAAGTCCTGGGAAGTTAGATTAATGCAGGCAGAGCCCTGCAGTGTGGAAGTAGGCCATTCAGTCCATTGAGTCCTCACCACCCCTCAAAAGTGCATCCCTCCCAGACCCATCCCCCTACTCCTGACTTACCCATGACCAATCCATCTAATCTGCACACCCCTGAATACTATAGGCAAATTTAACATGACCAGTCCACCTAACCTGCACATCCTTGGATTGTGGGATGAAACCATAGCAAACCCACATAGCCACAGCAAAAAGTGCAAACTACACACACAGACACACACACACACACACACACACACACACACACACAGAGTCACTTGAGGCTGGAACCAAACCTCGGTCCCTGGTGCTGTGAGGCAGCTGAGCTAACCACTGACCCACTGTGCTGCCCCACAACAGGCTCAATGGGCTGAAGGGTCTCCACAACGTTGTATGATCCAATGGCTCACATGCCTCAAAATGCATAGTTCAGTCAGACTTGAAGACAGCTTAAGATCTGTGGCCCATGCATTGTGAAAAAGACCAAGCATTTATACAGTGATGATGGGAACTGCAGATGGTGGAGAATCCGAGATAACAAAGTGTGGAGCTGGATGAACACAGCAGGTCAAGCAGCATCTTAGGAGCACAAAAGCTGACGTTTCGGGTGAGTCTAGGCCCGAAACGTCAGCTTTTGTGCTCCTGAGATGCTGCTTGGCCTGCTGTGTTTATCCAGCTCTACACTTTGTTATCAAGCATTTATACAGTGCTTTCTATAACCACTAGCTGTCTCAGCACTTTATAGACCCTTTAACTTGTAGCTGCTATTGTAATGAAGGAAAAATAGCATTCAATTTGCGCACAGCAAGTTCTCGCGAGCAGCAATATGATTTTACTTTTGGTAATATTGATTGTGGGTTCAGATATTGTTCAAGGCACTTAATTGTTGTCCCTCAAAAAGATGCCATAGGTTTGGTATAACCACCCAAGCAAGCAGAAGAGGCTTCAGTGTAAAATCAGACAATATCTCCAAAGGGTCAGCACTCCCTCAGCACCGCACTGGAGCGTCAGCTTGGATTGTCCCACTCAGCAGCAGGACTTGAACCCAGAGCCTTATAACTCAGAGGAAAGATTGCTGGCCACAGAACCACACTGGTGTTAAAATGTGGCATTTGGTGCAAGTCATAGTGTCAAAGAGCCATAGAGATGTACAGCATGGAAGCAGACCCTTCGATCCACTCGTCTATGCCAGCCAGATATCCTAAATTAATCTAGTACCACTTGCCAGCATTTGACCCATGTCCCCCTAAACCCTTCCTTTTCAAGTACCCATCCAGATGCCTTTTAAATGTTGTAATTGTACCAGCCTGCACCACTTCCTCTGGCAGCTCATTCCATACATGCACCATCCTCTGTGTGAAAAAGCTGCCCCTTAGGTCTCTTTTAAATCTTTCCCCTCTTACCTTAAACCTATGCCCCTCTAGTTTTGGACTCTCCCAACCTGAGGAAAAGACTTCGTTTATTTGCCCTATCCATGGCCCTCACAATTTTATAAATCTCTATAAGGTCACCCCTCAGTCTCCAACGTTCCAGGGAAAATAGCCCCAGCCTATTCAGCCTCTCCCTGTAGCTCAAACCCTCCAACTCTTGAGACAAACATCCTTGTCAATCTTTTCTGAACCCTTTCAAGTTTCGCAATGTCCTTCCTATAGCAGGGAGACCAGAACTGCACACAGTATTCCAAAAGTGGTCTAACCAATATCCTGTACAGCCGCAACATGACCCTCCCAACTCCTATACTCAATGCACTGACCAATAAAGGCAAGCATTTTCTTCAAAACCCTGTCCACATGGGACTCCACTTTCCAGGAACTATGAACTTGCACTCCAAGGTTTCTTTGTTCAACAACACTCCCCATGACCTTAATATAGGTGTTTAAGTCCTGCCCCTGACTGCCATTGTCAGCTCAGGAGAAGAGGATCAGTGACTGGAAATGAGTGCCAATGCTGCTCCTCAGTAGCTCCCATGCTCGGACTCACAGAGGAAATGGATTTAAAATCATGTAATAAATTCAATATTTCGCTACATCACAACAAGTGATGATTCTTCAAAACTGTTTTATATAGGGGAGGCATTGTGGGGGCTACGCACTCGAAATCCAGAGGGCTTAATATCCTGGAGGCATAGCTTCAAAACCCCTGGCACAGTTGCCCACCCAACTAATGATAATACCACTAAGCCATTGCCTCTCCTAATAAGCTGGGCCATTGACAGGGCATGCTACATGTTCTCGAGAAATCACAGAAGGTTTTACAGCTTTTTTTTGTTATTATGAATTCATGGGATCATTGGCTAGGTCAGCATTTATTACCCAGAGGCAGTTAAGAGTCAGGTACATTGCTGTGCGTCTGATGTCTTGTGTAGGTCTAACCGGTTAAGGATGGCAGATTTCCTTCACCAAAGGGCATTAATGAACCAGAAAGAGTTTAATGATAATTTTATGGTCACTATTGGCCACAATGACTGAAATAACTCCACCAAGACCAATATCCTGTCACCAAGTCACCCTCTATTTGCACATGCACAATACGTGACACCTGCTCAGGGTGAGCGGAACCCCTGACACTCCTGTTTATATCTATCAGCTAGGGATACCTGATTGGGCCAGGTTAACAGCCCCAATCAGGGAACTCATATTCTGTGTGGTCCACCCGGCCGAGCTCATTACAATCGTTGCATTAACCTTTACTTTTAGATTCTGAAGAAATGTCACATTAACTCTGCTTTCTCTCTGCGGATGCTGCCAGGCCTGCTGAGATGTCTCCAGCAATTTCTGCATTCATTACGGATTCCCGGCATCTTTGTTTCATTTTACTTCAATTTTAGATTATTGCTAATTGAATAGAAACCCCACTAACCACCAGGGGATTTGGCGCTACTGCCGTCATGATGGGCTGAATGGCTTCCTTCCGTGTTGTAATCATTTCTGCGAATCTGTGAAGCTCACTACTCGACTGACTACGCGGAAAATAAATCTTTGTGAAACTACGGTTTGCAAACATCACCTGTCACTTTATCTGTAAAAACTTCAAAAACAAGTAAATAGCTGTGAATGCTTCAAGGCTTCTGACGATCTTGTACAAATACAGCATTCTCAAAGAGAATCAAACAGCAACCTTTGCTAGTTAAATGTCACTGCATTCATCTAAAGAGGAATATTAAATAGTTACAGCATGAAAATGGTTTGTGCTTACCAACTGGGTTATAAAATAAGCTCTTTATTGTTGAACGCTTATGTACAATTAACCCTCTGTGTTTCGTCTGTGGAATGAACTGCCAGAGGAAGTGGTGGATGCAGGGACAGTTACAATATTTAAAAGATACCTGGATATGAATGGGAAAGATTTGGAGGGATATGGGCCAAATGCAGGCAGGTGGGACTAGTTTAGTTTGGGAACACAGTCGGTGCGGACTGGTTGGATTGTAGGGACTGTTTCCATGCTGTATGAGTCTGGCTGAACCTAAGAAATTTATTTGCGGCTAACAAGAAAACAGCCAAATTCCAAATGGATTGCCAACACATGGGAAGCCAAGACCCCGTCCTCAGGTGGGGCCAGCTCTATCTGTGACTAAACATAGTAAAGTGAGCACAGACGGGTCTCTATGTCTGATCTCTGCACGGGTTAGTAAGCCATGGGAGCTTGATTTAACTTGCTATGCCTCATGTTTTGCAGTGAGTGAGGCCCTCTCCTCGAAGGCTGCTGTTGTAAGTAGCGTGTGTGGCAGACAAATTGTGCATAGCAAGCTCCCTCAGTCAGAAACTTGACAATGTCTTTGATGCTAGAGAAGAATGTCAGAAGCAGAGTCTGAACAAAGGCCGTAGAATGGGAGGGTTGGGGACTCACACACCAACCACGATAAATGCACAAGGATGTTAGTGTCATTTGAATGGAAAGTTTCGGTGAAATCTTCTTAAAATTCTTTCAAGGCATCATTGGTTAGGCCAGCATTTAGTGCCCAACTCTAATGGTTCAAGGTTGCTTAAGGGACAATGATATTGCTGTGGGTCTGCAGTCACATGTAGGCCAGGCTGGGTAAGGGCAGCAGATTTAGTGAACCAGATGGGTTTCCATTCAGACAAATACCTATTTAGAATGGGCTATTACACCAAATCGACAGTGGTTACATGGTCACCATTAGGCCTAGTATTTTATTGGATTCAGATTTCACCATCTGCTGTGGTCGGTTTTGAGCCCACGTCCACAGAACATTAACCTAGGCATCTGGATTAGTTCATGCACAGGATGAGAGCATCACTGGCTGGACCAGCATTTATTGCCCAGAGAGCAGTTAAGAGTCAACAACATTGCCATGGGTCTGGAATCACATCGTAGGCAAGCCTGGGTAAAGATGGTAGTTTCCTTCCCTAAAAGGAATCAGATGGGGTTTTCCCAAAAAATTACCTCACGGTCATCCTTAGCCCCTTATTATTGGATTCAAATTCCACCATCTTCCGTGGTAGGATTTGAACCCACGTCCCCAGAGCATTATCCAGGTCGCTAGATTAATAGCCTAGGCAATAATACCACTAGACCACCAAGTCATCCCAGGGACAGGTCCAGAGATATTATCACTACCTCATCCCCTCCTCAACCCCATCAGAGAATGGGATCCTTAAATATTGTTTGGCTCCCCGTGTGTTGGTAATCCATTTGGATTTTGATAGTTTTTCATTGATCCCAGAGTTGAGTGCGTTAGACACAAAGAACAAGAGTGGTGCTTGTTCTCAGCTAAAACGTGTGTGTGGATTTTCTGAATGTGGGGAGTCTGCTGTGCCATCTCTCCCTAATGGTCCGAGCTGGAAGGAATAAGAGACTGATAATTTACCTCATTGTCTGTGTTCGACGACTTTAAAGTTTGCATAAACCCGAATTGTTTTCACTGGAAAGACGGAGGCTGAAGCAGTTTACAAAATGATCGGGGTGGATGGTCAGAGGCATTCTTCCCCAGGGTGGGAAAGGTCACCTACGAGAGGGCACAGGTTCAAGGTGCGAGGGGGAATGTTTAGGGGAGACGCAGAGGGTGGTGGGGGTGCCTGGAACGCACTGCTAGTGCACATGGTGGAAACAGGCACTTTAAGGCGTCCCTTGTTAGACACATGAACAGGAGGTGAACAGAGCGATAGAAACTGTGGATAGGTAATAAGTAGCAAGTCTAAATTAGGATTAGGAATCAGCACAGGCTTGGTGGGTCGACAGGCCTGTTCCTCTGCATTGAATTCAGTTGAATTATTCAGTCAAAAAAAACAGGAAAAGGTGACTTGGCCCCTCTGGCCTGCTCACTAGCTAATAAGCTCACGGCTGATTGGATTGTAACCTCGAATCCACAATCCTGTCTACCAACCCCACTGATAAACTTTCTCTCCCCTGTTTAGCAAAACCTTATTCACCTCCACCTCAAAAATGTTTTATAATCCCTGATTCCATTGCCCTGAAAGGAAGAAATATCCCTGTGGGAAAAGAAGTCTCATGTTTGTAATAATCTGAATTTTTATTGGTTTCCCATCTGCGGGTGGGACTGGGACCTGCAACAAGGCCAAATCTTGCTTACACTCTCCATGGTGAAATTTTAGCCTCTGTTTCCAGGCCTCCTTCTGTTTAATATGATACCATCTGCCCTTTATGTGAATTTTAGGACAAAAGTGATTTTTGATAATCCCTCTCTCATTAAGCACTTGCATCATTCTTTTAAAGAAGGACATTTTTAACAAGTTATGTCTTTAGACTATTCCCATTATTGGACAGTAACCTTCAATACTTCATATCTAACTTAAATGGGATGTTGGCTGGCTGACTTGGCAGGGTCTCTACTTTGCAATAGAGTGATGCCAACAGCGTGGGCTCAGTTCCTACAGCAACTTCTCAGTCTCTATTCTTGCCTGAGGCGTGGTGATCCTCAAGCCAAACTACTACCAGTCATCCCTCGAATGAAAGAGCAGCCCTATGTTCTGATAGGAGTATGGTGACTTTACATCCTCATCTTGAATGTTGCTCTGGTGTTTTTCTGGGTGATCATTCCTAGCATCTTGTGGTATTTGCCTCTATCAGTGTGTGGCACTGGATATGGGTTGTTTGAGATAGATCTTTATTCCTTTATTCATTAACAAGATGAGGGCATCGCTGCCTAGGCAGCATTTATTGCCCATCCCTAATTGACTCTAGTTAAGAGTCAACCGTATTGCTGTAGGTCTGGAGTCACATGAAGGCCAGACCAGGTAAAGATGGCAGTTTCCTGCCCTATAGGACATTAGTGAACCAGATGGGTTTTGTCCTGACAATCAACAATAGATTCATGGTCATCATTAGATTCTTAATTCCAGATATTTTACTGAATTCAAATTTCACCATCTGCCATTCCTATTCCTTCCTATTCATGTACCCATCCAGATGTCTTTTAAATGTTGTCATTGTACCAGCCTCCACCACTTTGTCTGGTAGCTCATTCCATACATGCACCACCCTCTGCGAGAAAATGTTGCCCCTTCCGTCTCTTTTAAATCTTTCCCTCATATCTAAACCTATGTTTTCTAGTTTTGGACTCCCCTATCCCTTGATTATTTACCGTATCCACGCCCCTCATGATTTTATAAACCTCAATAATGTCACCCCTCAGCATCTGACAGTCCAGGGAAAATAGCCCCAGCCTAATCAGCCTCTCCCTGTAGCTCAAACCCTCCAACCCTGGCAACATCCTTGTACATCTTTTCTGAATCATTTTGTTGTCCTATCCAATGTTTTGTGGTAGAGGATATCCACCATAGAGTATCTATGGAGCAGGCTATTCTTAGCTAACAAGAAGACTAATTGCGTGATAGCAATAACTACAATTACATTTAGTAAGGCATCATGACTAGGACGTCAGGGAAATGGTACATATACATATGCTCCCTCTGAAAGCTGGAGCAGAACACCTCGTCTCCAAGGTGTGTGACATTAGTAGAATGGCTGGAGCCAATGTAAGATGAACATTAACCCCTTCAGAACGATGACTTTATACAACAGTTCCAAACTTTTCAATCACAAGTGTTCAAAAATAAAATATTGATCATCGCGATTTCATTTTACACTTTTTTTGTATGGGATAAACTTATCAAAGTTGCTTAGTTTGTGTCTTGGTGCTGCCAGGTAGCCCCAGAGAATTGTGTCATGTGGATTAAAAGTGCTGAGATGTCAATTGTATCTGCTAACTCTCCTAATCTTTAAAATGCTCTCAGACCCATTGAGTGCAGTGATGCCTTTGTATGGCCATTCTTGATTGGGGAGAAAAGTATTTTAATAAACTTCCACCATATTGTGCTCTCTCTTATGATATGCTGTTTGCATTATCCATGGACCTATTGTGCCTTTGAAAGAACTTTTTGTAATGCAGTAAATGTCTCATGATTAAACATTAACATCCACTCAAATAAACCTCTCAATTCAAAGCAACAAAGTGAGGTTGTCATCATCAATCCTAGTCATTACTATGAGAATTTTATGTATGAATATTTCATTGTGCCATTTTACTCTCTTTTCACAAGGTCTGCATCACAAAATCTACAGATAGTCAGCTGCTAAATGTCCTTCAAATGATTTTTCCAGTGCTACTTTTGAAAGATATTCTGTGCTAATGAATGCTTGAGAGATTTGGAATCATGTTCAGTCAAATGGCACATCACCAAAAATGGATGGATACAAAGGGAGTCAAAGTTTTCCCTTATAACTTGAGTAATGGAAGACTTAGGGCAAGTCTTGTGGAGGTATTGGCAAGGGATCTGCATTGCTAATGATGAGCCACTCAGGCAGTGACAAGGCCAGCAGCGCAGAAGGCCTTTCAGTAGAATCAGGACCCCTGAGATAGTCCCATCAAGTCTGCTGCTCAACAGCGCCACTGGGGAGGCTGTGGTTACTGACATAATGGCAGTGGTGATGGTAATGCCATTGAAAGCCAAGGGGATGCTGGTTAGATTCTCCCTTGCTGCAGGTGGTCACTATCCAGCATTTGCGTTGCCTGAACGCTACTTGTCATTTGTCAGCCCAAACCTTGGGATATCGTCCTGGTCTGGCTGCATTTGGACATGGCCTGCTTCAGGATCTGAGAATCATTGGTGAACATCCTCAGTTCTGGCCTTGTGACAGACGAAGGTGAAGCAGCTGAAGATGTTTCGGGTGAGGACAACAACCTGAGGATCTTTGCAAGGGCTTTGTATCACAGTGGTAATGCTCCTACGTCTGGTCCAGGAAGCCTAGGTTTACGATCTACCTGCTCCAGAGACGAGTAATCTGAACAGGTTGATTAAAAAGTATCTACCCTGAGGTTATTACTTCTATCAGTGAAATAGCTTCAAAGCGAACTCACTATTTTTATGTTGGCAAATGCATCATTCGATTTACAACAACAACTTGTATCTATATGGCACCGTTAATGTAATAATGTGTATATCAAAATGCTTTACAGCTGAATTCTAATGCAAAAATCTGTACCACGTAGGGGAAAATATGTCAGCTTTGGAGAAATGGCTTGGTTTTATGTGATTTTCAAAGGAGATAGGTGGGGTAGGGGGATGTGGAGAGGGAATTTCAGGCCTTGGGGCCTAGGCAGCTGTAGGCATGCTACCAATGGCTCAACAGGGACTCAAGAAGCCAGAATTAGCAGCTTACAGGCAGAGGATGTGCCTGGATTAATGATTTGTTATTGGAGCAGAAAATGACCACAATTCAACGCATTGTACCTACACCAGTGACTAGCTTCTTACTGAGTGGGTATAAGATGGTGAGACTGAGGTGGCCTAGAAAGCACTTGGTTGCCGACTACCTTCAAACAAAAAGCCATGCTAACAATCAGGGACACTTTCTCAAGTTTTACTGACCTTGTACTTGTTCACCTATTATTGTGGTCTCATCTAACTCTGGTATTTCTAGCTGAACATTTGGTCTGCTTCCATAGCTAGGCATTAAGTCATCTGGAAGAATCCTAGAATCCCTACAGTGTGGAAATAGGTCATTCAGCTCATCAAGTCCACACTCGCCCTCTGAAGAGCGTCCCACCCAGACCCACTCCCCTACCCTAGCCTAGCCCTGAAGCCCTCCATTTCCCTTATCTAACCTACCTACCGTGCGCACTACAGGCAATTCAACATGGCCAATCCACCATAACCTGCACATCTTTAGACTGTGGGAGGAAACCGGAGCACCCAGAGGAAACCCACACAGACGCGGGGAGAATGTGCAAACTCCACACAGTCGCCCGAGGCGGGAATCAAACCTGGACCCCTGGCGCTTTGAGGCAGCAGTGCTAACCACTGAGCAACCGTGCTGCCCGTGGTGGGTTTTGTTTTGTGTTTCAACCAGCTCAGAAAGATGAAACCACAAAACAGCGGAGAGAGTCGGTCAATAAAAAGTGGCTGCAATTGGAGAGACTCTGGATACAACGACTGCGTTCGGAGACTATAAATGGCTGCTGCGGGTGAAGCTATAAAATGGTTGCTGTCGGAAAAACGCTTCCTATAAAATGACTACTAATTATGGGGCTCTTGCCATGAAATTGCTGTGATTGGTGGGACCCCTTTATAATGTGACTGTCAATTAGAAGTGTTTGAACACTGAAATAAGTGAGACTGCGGATTCCCGTAAATCCTAATTTCACAATAACGACCGTGTGTTAGCCCAAAGAAAATTGCTGTGAGCTGCACTAAACTACCTTTCCAAAGCAAGTATGTTTATTCCATTATTTGCTGTTATCACTGAAAGCATAAATCGAAACAGATAATTGGCGAAGGTTCAGACCTCGCATGGTTTTTCAGAGTCTGGGTTTGAGCATTGCTATTTAAGAAAGTAAGCATTTCAAGCCAATCCATTGTGAGTCATCAGCTTCAACATTGTGTGTTTTGGTAAAATGTTTCCTGGCACTGTCCCAGTTTGGGGCCATTTTCCTAGGGGGGATGGTGTTCAGATTTTGAGTGGGGTGGGTGAGTGAAGGTAGTGGGGATGCTAGTGGTGCTGTGGGGGTGGAATGTGGTAGAATAGGGTATGTATATTCCTGTGAGAGTGATGCAACTGATTTTGTTACTCTGACAACACAGAAGACCACAACAGACTCTAGAGGGAAGCTACTGTGGGCGGCATAGTGGTTAGCACTGCTGTCTCACAGTACAAGGGATGCTCTTCAGAGGCTCGGTGCAGACTTGATGGGCTGAAAGGCCTCTTTCTGCACTGTCTACATTTGATACATTGAAACAAGAAGGGATCCTGTGGCACAGTGGTAGTGCCCCAGCCTCTGGGACAGAAGATCTATGTTCAAGAGGGTTTGGGACTCAAAATTAGAAGCAGACCCAATGTTAAATGTTCACAAAATTGGACAAAAGGATGCGACTTAATTCACTGGAGAGTAGGAGGTAGAAGATTGATCTTATAATATCATGAGGGGCACAGATGAGACGAATGACAAGGGTCTTTTCCTAAGGATAAGGGAGTTCAAATCTAGGGGACATTTGTTATGTGAGAGGAGAAAGATTTGAAAAGTACATGAGAGGCAACTGTTTTACACACAGAAGGGGTCGTGTGTGGAATGAGCTGTCAGAGGAAGTGGTAGATACAGGCACAGTTATAATGTTCAAAAGACATTTGGATAACTTCAGAAATGGGAAAGGTTAGGAGGGATATGGGCCAAGCACAGGCAGATGGGACTGGTTTAGTTTGGGAACATGGTTGGCACAGTCTGTTGGACCAAAGGGTCTGTGTCTGTGCTATATGACCCTAAGTCCGACCTGCCCCAGTATGTAATAGCCTGATTGAAGATGGTTATAGTGGAGTAGAACATGCACTGGTAACTCAGTAGCATGTAAGAGTGTTACGCTACTGACAAGAACCTTACTCCAAGGTAACCAGCTATAAATTCATCAGCATGTTCCCATTAGAGACATGGCTGGTAGTTTAACCTGAGGGTTATCATACCTTAGGATGGGAGGAAAAGGTTGAGAAGGACAATTCTTCTTGGTAACCTCAGCCAGCGTGGGAATTGAACTGAAGCCGTTGGTTATCATTTTGTATCACAAACCAGCAGTCCAGCCAACTGAACTAATCAACCTCATCCTAGAATCCCTGCAGTGTGGAGGCCAGCCATTCCACCTGTACTGACCGTCCAATGAGCATCCCTCCCAGACACACACCCCTACCCTATCCCTGTAATCCTGCAATCTCCCCCGGCTAACCCACCTAGCCTGCACACCCCTGGACACTATGGAGCAATTTAGCATGGCCAATGCGGAAGAAACTGGAGCACCCGGAGGAATCCCACGCAGACACGGGGAGAATGTGCAAACCACACAGGCAGAGGGTGGAATCTAACCTGATGCGCTGAGGCGGCAGTGCTAACCACTGAGATCCACCATCATGTTTTGATCAGGCCGTCTTTAACTCTCCTAAATTCCAATAAGTACAGGGCCCGACCTCTCATCACAAGGCAATCCTTCCTTACCCTGGATCAGCCAAGTGAACCTTCCCCAGACTGCCTCCAATGACAGTCGGTGGACAAGGGGTAGGACGTGTACAGAATTGCATGTTGTGCGTGAACCAGGAAAAGATCTGTGTCTAATCTCAGATGGTACCATCAGCTTTCAATCTCCACTTAATGCTGAAACACACAGGGAAATGTCCTATGCTTTGGAACGCACTTTCTGGATGCTGACTAGGCATGTGGGTTTCCGATGCATTTTGTTTTTATATGAGAGCTGCAGGAATTTTTCTTTTCATTTTTGTTTTGTGTGCAACTTGTGGGTTGATCAGGGAAAAGATGGATCAGCCTAGCAGGACGTACAGAGTCATAGAGACGTGCAGCACAGAAACAGACCCTTCGGTCCTACTCGTCCGCACCAACCAAACATCCTAAATAAATCCAGTCAACATTTGGCTCATATCCCTCCAATCCCTTCCTATTCATAAACCCATCCAGAAGCCTTGGAAATGTTGTAATTGTACCAGCCTCCACCACTTCCTCTGGCAGCTCATTCCTCTGTGTGAAAAAGTTGTCCCTTTAATCCCTCTTAACTCTTTCCCCTCTCACCTTAAACCTATGCCCCCAGTTTTGGACTCCCCGACCCCGGGGAAAGGACCTTGTCTATTTATGTTATCCATGTCCCTCATGATTATATAAACCTCTCTAAGGTCACCCCTTCAGCCTCCGATGCTCCAGGGAAAATAGCTCCAGTCTGTTCAGCCTCTCCACAGCCTTCCTTATAGCAGTGAGGCCAGAACTACTCGCTTTGTTTGCTGTCAAGTTTGAACGGGACTTGGGGGTCCACGAGCGCGTAAATCAAAATCCGAGTTGCGTACGTTCGTCCTGCAAAACAGTTCGACAGCCACTAATTGTAGAAATAAAATTATTCCAGTTAGCATGGGTTGTATTTCTGAAGAGGTCACTCTGCAAATTATCCAAAATCTTTGGGCTGGCGATACTAAATGAGCATTCTGAATCGAAACGAACTCAATTTAATGCGATGCTTCTTGCTTTCAGTTGAATGGGGTTAGGGCCAGGAAGTAACATAGAAGTAAAACTCACAATCTCACAATTGCCTCGTCCTTTTGAAAACTGATTCCTTTATATTCTAGTTTATTGAGCCTGTCTTCAATGAAGGCGTTGTCAGAAGCCAAGGAAAGGCCAGATCATTTTGCTGAATTCTTTTCAAGCAACAGTACTGGTCTTGAGATAAGCCATACACTAGAACAAATTGGAAATCAATTGTTTTGTGTTTTACATTCACCTAATACTATATAACTGGAAATCATTTTGCTTGAAAGAACTATAATGACCCTACAGACAGAGATCTCCAATTACTGAATCACATTTTCCAAGCAGGTTTTTTCTTGCTTGTGTGTGAAGGAGAGGGAAGAAAGAAAAACAATAAGGGGTTTATAGGAAATTTTAAAGATATCCTGGGGCACACTGGAAGTTGAACTTCTGTTACTGAGAATGACAGGAAGGAAGTCATAAATGATACAGGAATCTGGAAAAGTTTCTGCAAAAGGTTTGGACATAGTAACAAGTCTTTCACTCTTTTTCCAACTTTATGGAGTTGTGAAAAGAATTTGTGGGGAATTAAAGCTTTTAGTTAAAACCGGAATCTTGCACTTCTGTTACTTTCATGGCATTGCTGGCTGGCCCTTGTATGTGGGTGAGGTTTGGAAGGTTGCTGCTGTGTGTCTTGGATACAGGGGTCAGTTAGCTCAGTTGGCTGATATGCAATGCAAAGTTGACACCAACAACATGGGCTCAATTCCCATCCTGGTTGAGGTTATCATAAAGGACTCTTCTCCCTAATGTCTCCCCTCACCTGAGGCGTGCGGACCCTCAGGTTAGACTCACCTCCAGTCGTCCCCCGCTTCTCTCTCTGAAATGAGAGAGTAGGATTATGGCAACTCTTCCTTTACTGTAGGTGACACACATTGCTGCTAACTGCATGGGAGCGTTTGATAAAGGTCGTGGGAGGATTTATTAATTTTGAAGACTACTCAGTTTACTACAGACTGTTTTCTCCATTGTTCTCACCTCCTCAATCTAAACGTAAACATCTCTCAGAAGGCACGTGCATGCGTTTCAGACCAATGGGTTATTGGATCCCAGTTTGACATGAAGTGGTCAGTGATGGAGTTCTAGACAACATGAACATAGATGCCATTGGCTGCTCCTGTTAAAAAAAAACAGACATTATTGGCTGGATTTATATGGAGCAAGTGGGTAAGTTCGATCAGAAAACTCCTTTAAAAGCACCCCTTCCCCCAGCTGTGCCCCATCACATTTTTGTCCCATGAAGATCAGGGTTTGGAGGAATGGTACCTCTCACCTCAAGGGGGAGCAGCAATGGGAGGCCGGTTGAAAGTCAGGTCAAGAGGCTGGACTGCCTGTCTCAGTTTACTGGAACATCAGCCCAAGTTTAATGCTGGAAAGCGACAGAACAACAAGCACTGCCCTTGCTCTTCTGCCCTTACCCACCCCATAAACCGTTGTTGGCCTCATCCATGTACACCATGTCATCTCCAACATTGACAGGGTGGAGAGACCTCAGGATGTGTTAAAAACGGACCTTTAAAATAAACAAACCCCATAATGTCTTCTCATTCGATGACATCACACGAAAAACATTCCCCATTTACAAAAATAAACTTTCCCAATGAAGAAAAAGACATGTTTTGCCAGGGCTTATCTCTTGCACTCATCAGGACATTTCACAAGAATGCCAATTCAAAGCGAAAACCAGTATTTATACTGCATGTGAGAAGTGAGGGTGGGGTACTGATTACTTGGCAAGCAGACTTTTATCAAGACAGGTTTTGTGATGGAGAATGTACCCATGGATGCTGATTGACAGATAACTGCCAAGCTTTGTTTAAGTTGCAAACCAGGTGGGT
The DNA here is from genome assembly GCF_030684315.1 of Stegostoma tigrinum. Taxonomy (NCBI): domain Eukaryota; kingdom Metazoa; phylum Chordata; class Chondrichthyes; order Orectolobiformes; family Stegostomatidae; genus Stegostoma; species Stegostoma tigrinum. Next base: position 13,764,599 of record NC_081388.1, read on the forward strand.
TGACACAAATTGGTCAGGGCATTGTCCCAAGGAAGGAACTGACAAATGGCTGTCAGCTATTTTGTTGCATGATGTACATGTCCTTTCTATCTAAAAACGATCTCTCATTGTTTAACCATCTCCTCAAAGCATTAACCTGCATGTTTGGGTTGGTCTCACCAATTGCAGCTTCTGAAACGCTCTCCCCACCATCCCCCCAAGCCCTCACCCTCCACTCTGTCTGTTCTCCACTGCAACAGCTCAACCAGCCACAGACCAAGAGCGAACCAACCAGCAACCTATTGCTGCATGTAATGTTGAAATGTGCTGCTCTTGCAATTCCATCCTGATGATAGCAAGATGAAAATTTGTAAGAGCATGCCTTTTTTCTTCAAGCAATGCTCAGAATTTCACTTAAGGAACTGATTGTAAATCCCCCAGCCCCCTGGGTGGGATTTCAGCCTATGTCGCCAGCTCATTTACCAGGATTACTACTCTACTAACATAACCACAGTGCTCCTATTATCTGTTAGTTATGTTACGATGGTGTAGAGCACATCAGAAGGATCTATACTTTGCATTTTATTCCGTTATGCTTAAGCTCGTTGTATGTGAATGATTCCCCCTGCTTTTAGATGTTGAAATAGGGTAAGAATATTTTAGGTTGAGATCCAATCTCAGAACAGCTCTACCACAGTAAATAAACATTTTTCTTTCATCTTCAGAACATGATTACTTCATTGTGAATTTAATATCAGGAAGGAGTTGAGGGTGAGACCACCCATGTTCATTTTGTACTCAACCCCTTCAAGCAGGGTGATATTCATCTTGTAACACTGAGCTGGGTCTAATTCACTGCCCATTCCCCAGTGTCTCATCATTCAGTCCAACTACACTTGAACTGAGGGAATGTCCATTACATTGGACCACACCAATCACTATAAAACACAGTATATTAGTTGCACCCCTGTGTTTAGTGTTCGTTAGCAAACTATCAGCTGTTACTTTATTTAAATCATGTTGTTAGCATTGGGGGATCATAAAATCTCTGGGTAAAATAGTGCCTGTTGATGGAAATAGTTCGCTGACCCGATCTGTGCCATGGAACTGGGTCATAGAGGAATAAGCCCTGGGATCAATTTCTGTGTAGAACTAAAATCTCTCTTTTCCTATCTCCTCATTTTCTTTCCTTCCCTCACTTGTTTCACTCTCACTCTTTCACACTTGCACTATTTTACACAATCTCTCACTCAGGCTCAAACATGCTCTCTTACACAGTGTCTCACTCAGTCTCTATCACATAGGCTCTCTCACACAGGCTCTCTCATGTTCACTGTTTTCAGCACATTCTCTCTCACGCACTCTCCCTTACACAATCACTTGCACAGAATCTCTTACACCATCTCTCTCACACATTCTCTCTTACACAATCACTTGCACAGAATCTCTTACACCATCTCTCTCACACTTTCTTTTCCACAATCTATCATCCATGCCCTGACATGCTTAGTCTCTCTCTCACAATCACTCACGCTTTCTTACACAATCTCATGCACATTCTCTCACATTTGTCTTTCATACAATTTTTCACATAAACTCATGCTCACACAAGGTTTCTGTTACACAAGCAATTTTTCACACACATACCCTTTTATACAGCTTCTCTCACATGCTGTCTCACTCATGCTCTTTTTCACCTGCCCTCTATTTTATGCTTGCCTGCACACCCTATATCTCTCATATACACAAACAGACACACATACACAGTCACATACGCACACACAAACACAGACACACACACACACAGTCTCTTTCTGTCACATACACACACAGTCACATGTAGCAGACACACACACACGCACACACACCCACATATACACACACATAGAGTCTCTCTTACGCACACAGACACACACACAGTCTCTCTCCGCCACATTCACACACACACACACACACACACACACACACACACACAGTCTCTCTCACTCCCACACACATACATACACACACACATGCACACACACACATACACACAGAGTCTCTCTCTGTCACACACACACACACACACAGTCTCTCTCTCTCCCACACACATACATACACACACACATGTACACACACAGTCTCTCTCTGTCACACACACACACATACACACAGAGTCTCTCTCTGTCACACACACACACACACACATATACACAGTCTCTCTCTCTCCCACACACATACATACACACACACATGCACACACACACAGAGTCTCTCTCTGTCACACACACACACACACACACAGAGTCTCTCTCTGTCACACACACACACACTCACAGAGTCTTTCTCTGTCTCTCTCTCTCACACACACACACACACACACACACACACACACACACAGAGTCTCTCTCTCTCTCCCACACACACACACATACAATCTTGCACTCTCACATGCATTCATCCACAGATGCACTGTCAGGCAGTGGATTTGAGTATGGGTCTATAAACATAGGGATGGTACAGGGGAGCCAGTAGTGCATAGGAAACTCAGATGTGCAGACCTCAATATGTGAGATGAGTTTTATCTCCATTGTTATCCATCTTAATGTCACTCATGGCCAGCCTAGCTAACAGGCTGAATGTCTACTCATAGAGTCAGAGTCATACAGCATGGAACAGACCCTTTGGCCCAACCAGTCCATGCTGGCCATAATCCCAAACTAAATTAGTTCCACCTGCCTGGCTCCTGGCCCATATCCATCCAACCCTTTCCTTTTCATGTATCTATCCAAATGTCTCTTGAATGTTATAACTATACCCACATCCACCACTTCTTCTGGAAGCTCATTCCACAAACAAACTGGCCTCTGTGTAAAAAAATTGTCCCTCATGTATTTTTTAAATCTCTCTCCTCTCACCTTAAAAATGTGTCCCCTAGTTTTGAAAGCTCCGAACCTAAGGGAAAGACACCGAATGTTAACTCTGTTTATATCCCTCATAGTTTTATAAATATCTATAAAGTCACCTCTTGACCTTCTAATCTCCAGTGAGACAAGTCCCAGCCAGAACAGCCTCTCTATATAATTCAAACCCTCCATTCCAGGCAACATCCTGGTAAATCTCTTTATATCCTTCTGTAGTTCAATAATATCCTTCATATAGCAGAGTGACCAGAACTGGACACAGTGCAGAAAGGGAGAGAAGGTCTGAGACTGTGGGAGGAGGAGCTATTGGGTGGGGTAGTTGTGGGAGGGTGGTGAAATGCTGCAACACTCTTTGAGATATCTTGCAACCTTGGAAGGCGCTACATGAATGCATTTCAGAATTCTTTCAAAAAGTGGGTAAACTTATATTTGGAGCAAAACTCCCTGTCGATAACAGCAACTTTGGTGTTTTTCAGAGAAAGCAAGTTCGGCGCTGAGGTGAATGTAAATAGTGCTCAGTCTCATGTTCAGCATTATCTCAGCGCCTTTGTTTAAATGTTTCTGACCGCTCCCTAGCTTTCTTCCCTCTCTCCTGAAGCCACTGACTTATTCTAGAACCACATTTCCACAACAGACGAAAGAGGTTACTTTCGGGCCTAGATCAAGACCAATGTCAGGTGGCTATTTGACTACAGTAGCATTACTATGAGCCCAGCTAAAATCAATGTTCTCTGGATCAGCAAAGGCTGATTGAATTTGGACTTTTTCTTTTCATTGTTTACTAGGAGCCCTGTATATAGCTTCAAAACAACAATATTTATTGGGAGTGGCACAGTGGCTCGGTGGTTAACACTGCTGCCTCACAGCACCAGGGACCCAGGTTCAATTCCACCCTCAGGTGACTGTCTGTGTGGAGTTTGCACATTCTCCCCGTGTCTCTGAGGGTTTCATCCAGGTGCTCCCACAGTCCAAAGATGTGCAGGTTAGGGTGGATTGGCCATGCTACATTGCCCCATAGTGTCCAGCAATGTGCAAAATGGGTGGGTTAGCTACAGGGAAGTGCAGGATTACAGGAATGGGGATTGGTTTGGGTGGGATGGTCTTTGGAGGGTGGGTGCAAGCATGATGGGCTGAATGACCTGCTCCCACACCAGAGGGATTCTGTTTTTTTTTAAGTTGAGCAAATCCATAATTCCAATCAAGAGGTGAACAGTAGGGAGAACATAGATAGAATAGAATCCCTCAGTGTGGAAACAGGCCCTTCGGCCCAACAAATCCACACCAAACCTCAGAGCATCCCACCCAGACTCATCCCCCTATAACCCACCTAATCTACACCTCCCTGAACACTACGGGCAACTTACCACGGACAAATCACCTAGCCTGCACATCTCTGGACTGTGGGAGAAAGCTGGAGCTTCCGGAGGAAACCCACGCAGACGCAGGGAGAATGTGCAAACTCCTCACAGGCTGGAATCAAACCCGGGTCCCTGGCGCTGTGAGGCAGCCGTGATAACCACAGAGCCACTCTCATTGTGTTGGCATCAACAGAGATCCTGGCAACTTTGTGTCGACGAGGCAGTCCTAGTGCCGTCTCCTGGCCGCTGCTGCGGCAGAAGAGAATTTTGGCTTCTAGTGTGTGGTGCAGCTTCATAGAGGCAGTGACGGAGGCTGGTTTGGGCCCAGTACGAGACCCAGTAACATCAGCAGCAGCTGCATTGGCGAGGTGGGCCCAAAAGCGAAACTGGCCTGTTTTTTTTATTCATTAATAGAATGAGGGTGTCACTGACCATCCCTAATTGCCCAGAGGTCAGTTAAGAGTCAACCACATTGCTGTGGGTCTGGAGTCACATGTAGGCCAGATCAGGTAAGGATGGCAGTTTCCCTCCCTAAAGGGCATTAGTGAACCAGATGGGTTTTTCCTGACAGTCGAGAATGGATTCAAGGTCCTCATTAGATTCTTAATTCCAGATATTTATTGAATTCAAATTTCACCATCTGCCGTGGTGGGAGTTGACCCCGGGCCCTCAGGACGTTTTCTGGGTCTCTGGATTAGCGGTCCAGCTACAATACCACTTGGCCATCACCTGCCCCTTTACCCTGTGGTACTGGATGATATCTGTGGCATCTACATTGGCGAGATTGGGCATGGACTCATAGGGGCATGGATATTGGTGGACATAAGATGGTGGCAGCTTTCACTCCACCAACAGTGGCCACTGTGCAAAAATTACTCGTGCCTGGGCCACCAATCCCATGGCCCACGATGGAGCACTCAACGAGGCTGACTGTAAAGTCAAACACTTTTTTCATTTCTTCATTTCCCTGCCCTAATCTTCCATGTTTTGGTTTATTTAAGATGGTGGCAGAGAGCGGAGATACTGTGCAACAGTTCTCACCGTATTTTGTAACAAGTTATGCACGACAATAAATAAATTTAATCATAAGTAGAAAATAGTTTCTTATTTTTCAGGCAAATACTTGAGTTCCTCAGTATCCATGGCAACAAGTGCTCAGGTAAATGGCTTTGGAAACAAATGGAGATGGCATGTCAGCTCTGGTCCATTCATGCACCTACATTTTCGCGCATTTATAAAGTTTTAGTCAGCAGTGAAAGAAAAATAAGTGATGCTGAGAGCTGTTTTAGCCCAGTTGAGGGTTGCCAAGTCTGACTGGATGCCATCCAGGAGGTTTCACCTCATGACCTAGACTGCCAACCATCCCACCCAGTCAAGCAATCTTCTATACCCACACTGTCAATATTCAGCAAACAAAACTGTTCAAAAATGCACTCTTTCCTCAAATCCCTCCATTCCCTGGAGATTTACTTTCAGTTGTGGACAGTTTCTGGGACCAACCCTGGAAATATGGCAGCTCTACGGTTGAGATGAACCATGTGGAATAACTTCTTTTCAATAAACTCCTCCAGCACATTGGGAAATCCCTTGGATTTGTCCCAATTTTTCTGTTTGGTGGAATTAATGAGTAGGAAAGCTCTGGAAGCCTTTGATTGGGGGAACGTTTCTGTTTGAACTATTTTGTAGTTCTGTACAATACAAGCAGAGAATTGCGATCAATTCTACTGTTTTCTCCCCCTTTCAAAAGCCTTACGGAGCAGCTCAGAACAGGGATCAAAATGTAGTTGTTCGTTAGCACGCTGAGTCAGTTGTTGTGGTTTGCAAACGTTTCGTTACCATTCTAGGTAACGTCATCAGTGTCAACTAATCAAAGCACTGGTGTTCTGCTCTGTTCTGAACCTATATGATCCTCTGGTGTGGTGGGTCTTGTCCCTCCCGGTTCAGTTGTTTTCGCAGCGGTCTGTATACGCAGTCCATTTTGATATGTTTGTTAATGGAGCCCCTCGTTGAGAACCAAGTCTTCAGAAATTCCCTTGCATGTCTGTTGTTCATCTGTCCCAGTCTGGTCACTTTGTCCCAGTCGAGCTGATGGCCCTCATTGTCTGCATGTATCGAGACAAGTGAATATTGGCTCTGCCTTTTTCCTGCCAACTGTGTATCCTGCTTGTCAGCTTCCTCCCTGTTTGTCCAAAATAATGTTTATTACACTTGCTGCATGGGATTCTGTATATCACGTTAGTTGTGTTTACTTTTGGTACAGGGTCTTTCGTCTTTCAGAGCAATTGATGCAGTTTTGATGTAGGTTGGTGTGCAATTATGATCAAATGTGATGCAGTCTAAGGAGTCTGGTTGTCATTTCTGATATATCTTTGATATGGGGTAGTGTTACTAGTATCTTCTGTTGTACTGTGTCCTTTGATTGTCGTTTGTTTTGTAGGAATTGTCAGCCAAAACTTCTTGGATATCCATTGTTGGTAAATACTTTGTCCAGGAAGTCTTTGGAGTTCTTGGGTGTTGCAGTGTGATATGGCTCGCTTAAATAGTGTCAATGCAGCTCTGTGGTGTTGTCACTATTGAAGTTCAGGATTTGGTCCGTGTGTGTGGCCTTCCTGTATACTCGGGTCAGTTATTCTCTCTACTGTTACTTTTAAGAACAGAGCTGTTTGTTGGTTTCTTTCTTTCCAGTGAAGTTTATGTTTGCGAGGATGTTGCTAACAAGTTGGTGGGTTTCTTCTGCTTTGGTGCGTTCTGTTATTACGAATGTGTCGTCCACATATCTTATGCACAGTTCTGCAGTAAGACTTGGGGTGGTTGACCCCATGATTGTGCTGTTCATTTGTATATCTGGCCAAGCGAATTTCTGGAGGCCTGGTTCTCAGCACGGGACTGCATTAACAGACACATAGAAAAGGATACTGTGTACAGGCCACTGCTAAAAAACAGAGCCAGATGTGACAAGACCCACCGCACCAGAGGATCATATAAATTCGGAATGGAACAGAGCACCAAGGCTTCGATTCGAGGTTGCACTGATGATGGTTGTGGAGAATGATAACGAAATGTCTGCAAATCAGGAAACAACCAGCAAATGAACAACTGCGTCCACAATCCGAGCTACAAATTTTTGCTAAGACTTTAAAAAAGGGATTGAAATATGTACTGCTGATTTCGCAGCTTGGTGATCTTTTACATGGAATTTCAGCTTTGGATATGGGGATCCTGTGATGTAACTGGGTCCTCATTAGTCACGTGATAGGACTCTGCTAGAAGGTGGGAACTTGTATTGGTCAGAGCGTGGATCTTGTGTCAAAAATCTTTACCTCAAACCTGAAAGTCTGTCCTGTGCTTGGAAAATAACACATAATAATTCATGAAGTATGAAAATGATGAAGGCAGTAAGGGGCATTGAGTCTCAAATCTGTAACACTCAGGAGTTCCTCTAATGTATTTCATTTCATTCAATGACAGTGTAGCTTCTCTGCTCCAAAAATAAAGTGCCTTAGGCCCTAAACCTAACTCAGTTTTAGGGCACACCATTTGTGAGAACATTCCTCACCAGGTTATCTGCCATTGCGACTTTTAAAACGCTTTCACTGGCTTGGCCAGAATTAGCCCATCCCTAGTTGCCTTTTAAAGTTGGTGCCAAGCTGCTTACTTAGACCACTGTGGGCCATTTGGTGTAGGCAATGTCCTTAGGGACGGAATTCCAGGATTTTGACCCGACAGTGAAGGAACGGCAATGTATTTCCAACTAGGACGGTGAGTGTGTTGGAGGGGAACTTGCAGGGGGGTGGTGTTCCCATATTTCTGCTGCCCTTACCCTTCCACATGGTGGAGGCTATGGGTTTGGAAGTTACTGTCTAGAGATTTTTTTGGTGAATTGCTGCAGTGCATCTTGCGAGTGTCAGGGGGTGGAGGGAGTGAATGCTTGTGGATGTAGTGCCAATCAAGCAGGGGCTGCTTTGTCCTGGATGGTGTTGAGCTTCTTCAGTGTTGTTGGAGCTGCACTCATCCAGGCAAGTGGGGAGTATTCCATCACACTTTGGGCTTGTGCCTTGTAGATGGTGGACAGGCTTTGGGGAGTCAGGAGGTGAGTTACTTCCTGCAGTATTCCTGGGACTGGATATACTGGACTGGATAGACGAGATATCACTACACCCCCTTGATGGGTCAAAAACCCTAGACGTACCCAACACGTCATCTACACACCTACACTACATGGACCACAGTGGCTTAGAGAACTGGCTCAACATCATCTTTTTAAGGGAAAATAGAAATGGGGGCAATTTGATTTTAAGGCAATATGTGTTTCAGCTAAAAAACCACATGATCTCATTCAATGATGTCCAGTTCTGTTTTTACAAGCTTCTTTTGCAATCCCATTTCTTTTTACACTGTCATTCTTATACCAATTAAAATTTAGAAATAAAAAACTGCTGATGTAAAAATGTCCCTGTTTGGCAAGAACAGAAAATGAGTCAAATTTAACTGCACCTAAAAAATCCAGAATAACTGTCAACTTTTGGTTTGACGCACAACAGAATTGTGCAATAAAATGTGTCAACTTTTCATCTACGCGCCTTCCATATTCTTGATTTGTTACCATAAGCTGTGCTATCTCTTTGTATTTTAAGTACACCCCCACAAATTACTCAAACTACATTCATCTCAAAAAAACCCAACTCACTGCAGTTAAAATTGGTGGTGAAACTAAAGCCCAAAGCTGTGGATTAAGTTCAATTAAAGTTGCAGAACAAAGCATGGGAAATGTTGCTGTGCCATTGGGAACTGTTTTCTGCTGATCTGTTAATCCAAGACTTTATGGTGAATATTGGTTTTCTTAAAGAAAGGCAATTGAATGATCCTTAGCCTGTAAGTAGTTTGGGAGGAGACATCTCATTCTAGAATTTAGTCTGGGCCAGTTTTAACACTGAGGTGGTACCAGACTGAGCTAAAAGCCTAGGGCTAAATGGGAATTTGTTAAAGGAGCTGTAGGAACTTGCAAGTGGTCATCACATGTAGAGAGGGTGATTAAAAGGCATTTAGAATGTTTACCTTCATTGCTTAGCCCTTTGAGTGTAGGAGTTGGGATGTCATGTTGAGGTTATACATGATGTTGGTCAGGCCTCTTTCGGAGCCCTGGGTCCAGTTCTGGTTGCCCACGTTTAGGAAGGATATTTTATTATGGAAGGTTTGGGTTATAAAGAAAAGTTGGATGTGCTGAGACTTTTTTCACCGGAGAGTAGGAGGTTGAAAGGCAACTTATAGAGGTTTATAAAATAAAGAGGGGGCATAGATAGTGTTAATGATAGTTGTCTTTCCCCTAGGGGACATGTTTTTAAAGTGAGAGGAGAGGGATTTAAAAAAGACATAAGGGGCAAATGTTTTACACAGAGGGTGGTTTTCGTGTGGAATGAATTTCCAGAGGAAGTGGTGGATGTGGATACAGTTACAATGTTTGAAAGACATTTAGATAAGTACATGAGTAGGAAAGCTTTGGAGGGATATGAGCCAGAAGCAGGCAGGTGAGACTAGTTTAGTTTGGGATTATGTTCAGTGTGGACTGGTTGGACCGAAGGATCTATTTCCCTGCTATATGATTCTATGGTGGCGACTCCCCTTTGTGGCTTCACATAAAATTTTGTTTCAGAATGCTCCTATGGTGCACTTTGGATGGTTTATTATTGAATGGTGCTACAGAAATGTACATTGCAGTTCACTTTTACGACATTAAATCGTAGCCCCAACAACACTGTGCCAGAAATTAGCAGCACCCTGGAATGCACACATTCCCTTCTGTTCAGTGCATCACAATGTGTAATAACTGCCAGCTTTAGTCTGCCTGGGTTTTACTGAATTGGATTTATTGGGCTGAGTCCGGCTTTAGATTTTACTGTAAGTAGCTCTGTTCACAGTTGAATGGTTTACAGGGATTACTTTTGCACAGTGAAAGCGGGTAATTGGCTGCATCTCTTTTGTTTGGAAAAAGTTGTAGAATTTTATGGCTCAGAAAGAGACTGTTAGGCCCATTGTACCAGTGCCCAACCCTTGACAGAGCAGTCCAGTCACCAGTGCTCCCTTGACTCTGCCCTGCTATTTCTGCAATCATTTCCTTTTTGAGCATTTATCAAAAAGCTCCTGTGCAATCTGCTTCCAAAGTACAGTCTATCAGTTTAATAGTGACACACACGTAGCAGCAATAAAATAAATCTCCTCTTTCTTTATTCTGAGAGTGATAACCCATATGCTCTGTTCTCTGGTCCAAACTAGGATATGATCAAGTGTATTCCAGAACTCTGTGGGAAGCTAGGGAAGAGGTTTCTGGGCCTCTCGCCAAGATCTTTATATCATCAACAGCCATGGGCGAGATGTCGGAAGACTGGAGGTCGGCTAATGTGGAGAAAGGCACTAAGGGAGAGCCAACAAACTATAGGCAAGTGAGCCTTATGCTAGTGGTGTGTAAATTGTTGGAGGGGATTCTGAGGGTCAGGATTTATATGTATTTGGAAAGGCAAGGATTGATTAGGAAGAGTCAACATGGCTTTGTGTGTGGGAAATCGTGTCTCCCTGACTGGTTTGAGTTTTTGAAAAGGCGACAAAGAAGATTGATGAAGGCAGAGCAGTGCATTATGGTAGTACAAAGAATGGCAGGTCTTAAACCATTAATGGTAGGCCCAGAGTAGTGTTGTCAAACAGAGAGACTTAAGGGCTCAGGAACACAATACTTTGAAATGTGGCCACTGTTAGACAGGGTGGTTAGGAAGGTATTTAGCATGCTTGCCTTCATTGCTCAGACCTTTGAGTAGAGGAGTTCGGACGTCATGTTGAGGTTATACAGGACATTGGTGAGGCCTCTTCTGTGTCCAGTTCTGGTCTCCTTGTTATAGGAAGGATATTATTAAGCTGAAGAGGGTTCAAAAAAGCTTTACCAGGATGTTGCCAGGAATGGAGGGCCTGACTCATAAAAATAGACTGGAAAGGCTGGGATAGAATTTTGACTGGAGAATAGGAGGTTGAGGGGTGACCTTATTGAGGTTTATAAACTCATTAAGGGCATGGGTTAGGTGAATGACAGGGTCTTTTCCCTAGGGTGGGAAGTTTAACGCCACTGGGCATATTTCTAAGATGAGAGGAAAATTGCAAAATAGGCAGTGAAGAAGATTATCTCAGAGTACAATGGGATCTTGATTAGATGGACCAATGGGCTGAGGAGTGGCAGATGGAACTTAATTTCGATAAATATGAAATTTTGCATTTTGATTTGGCAAATTAGGGCAGGACTTAATAGTGGGACCCTGGGGAACGTTGTCAAACAGAGAGACCAAAGCGTGCAGGTTCACCGTTCCTTAAAAATGCAATCGCAGGTTGATAGAGGGTGAAGAAGGTATTTGGCACACATGCCTTCATTGGTCAGTGCATTCAGTAAAGGAGTTGGGCGGTCATGTTTCAGCTGTACAGGGCATTGGTGAGGCCACTTTTAGAATATTGTGTTCAAGTCCAGTCTCCCTGCTATGGGAAAGAAGTTGTGAAACTTGAAATGGTTCAGAAATGATTAACAAGGATGTTGCAGGGTTGGAAAGTTTGAGCTACAGGGAGAGGCTGAATAGACTAGGGCTATTTTCTCTGGAGTGTTGGAGGCTGAGGGTGACTTCATAGAGGTTTATAAAATCATGAGGGACATGGATAGGGTGAACAGCCAAGGTCTTTATCTTAGGGTGGGTGAGTCTATAAGAGAGGGCATAGGTTTAAGGTGAGAGTGGGAAGATTTGAAAGGGTTAACTTTTTCATGCAGAGGGTGGTGCATGTATGGAATGAGTTGCCAGAGGAAGTGGTGGAGGCTGGTACAATTACAACATTTGAAAGACATCTGAATGAGTATGTGAATATGATGGGTTTGGAGAAATATGGGCCAAATATCAGCAAATGGGAGTCGGTCAAATTTGGATATCTGGTCGGCGCGGATGTGTTGGACCGAAGGGTCTGTTTCCGTGCTGTGTCGCTCTATGGCTGTCAAACAAACGGGGTTCTCCAGACATTAATATCTTCATAATTTTGGATGTTGCTACTATTTCAAAAACTTTCACTTATACTGCACTTTTCACAAACACTGAAACTCTCAAGTGTGGTCACTGTTGTCATGCCTGCAGCAGGTATGTAGTATGGACTCTGTTCAGAGCTGTCACGACACACTTCCAGAGAAGGTAGGGCTTGAATCTGAGCCACTTGACTCAGAGGCAGGGACATTACCACTGTTCTACAAAATTCCCTTTACATCACTTGTAAATGGAGCTCAAAGGCATAAAATTGAGCACCACCACTCTTACGATGTGATATGGACTTGTTTGCATAATACTTTAGGTTGTTGAAAACCCAACCGCTAGAACCCCTACACTGTGGAAGCAGACCATTCAGTCCACACTGTCCCTCCCACCCCATTCCTGTAACCCTGCATTTTGCCGTGGCTAACCAAATTAGACTGCACACTATGGGTAAAGTAGCACGGCCAATCCACCCTAACCTGCACATCTTTGGACTGTGATAATGGGAACTGCAGATGCTGGAGAATTCCAAGATAATAAAATGTGAGGCTGGATGAACACAGCAGGCCCAGCAGCATCTCAGGAGCACAAAAGCTGACGTTTCGGGCCTAGACCCTTCATCAGAGAGGGGGATGGGGTGAGGGTTCTGGAATAAATAGGGAGAGAGGGGGAGGCGGACCGAAGATGGAGAGTAAAGAAGATAGGTGGGGAGAGTATAGGTGGGGAGGTAGGGAGGGGATAGGTCAGTCCAGGGAAGACGGACAGGTCAAGGAGGTCGGATGAGGTTAGTAGGTAGCTGGGGGTGCGGCTTGGGGTGGGAGGAAGGGATGGGTGAGAGGAAGAACCGGTTAGGGAGGCAGAGACAGGTTGGACTGGTTTTGGGATGCAGTGGGTGGGGGGGAAGAGCTGGGCTGGTTGTGTGGTGCAGTGGGGGGAGGGGATGAACTGGGCTGGTTTAGGGATGCAGTAGGGGAAGGGGAGATTTTGAAACTGGTGAAGTCCACATTGATACCATATGGCTGCAGGGTTCCCAGGCGGAATATGAGTTGCTGTTCCTGCAACCTTCGGGTGGCATCATTGTGGCAGTGCAGGAGGCCCATGATGGACATGTCATCAAGAGAATGGGAGGGGGAGTGGAAATGGTTTGCGACTGGGAGGTGCAGTTGTTTGTTGCGAACTGAGCGGAGGTGTTCTGCAAAGCGGTCCCCAAGCCTCCGCTTGGTTTCCCCAATGTAGAGGAAGCCGCACCGGGTACAGTGGATGCAGTATACCACATTGGCAGATGTGCAGGTGAACCTCTGCTTGATGTGGAATGTCATCTTGGGGCCTGGGATGGGGGTGAGGGAGGAGGTGTGGGGACAAGTGTAGCATTTCCTGCGGTTGCAGGGGAAGGTTCCGGGTGTGGTGGGGTTGGAGGGCAGTGTGGAGCGAACAAGGGAGTCACGGAGAGAGTGGTCTCTCCGGAAAGCAGACAGGGGAGGGGATGGAAAAATGTCTTGGTGGTGGGGCCAGTCCAACCTGTCTCTGCCTCCCTAACCTGTTCTTCCTCTCACCCATCCCTTCCTCCCACCCCAAGCCGCACCCCCAGCTACCTACTAACCTCAACCCACCTCCTTGACCTGTCCGTCTTCCCTGGACTGACCTATCCCCTCCCTACCTCCCCACCTACACTCTCTCCACCTATCTTCTTTACTCTCCATCTTCGGTCCGCCTCCCCCTCTCTCCCTATTTATTTCAGTTCCCTCCCCCCATCCCCCTCTCTGATGAAGGGTCTAGGCCCGAAACGTCAGCTATTGTGCTCCTGAGATGCTGCTTGGCCTGCTGTGTTCATCCAGCCTCACATTTTATTATCTTTGGACTGTGATAGGAAGCTGGAGCACCCGGAGGAAACCCACAGAGGCACGGGGGAAGTGTACTATGTCCACACAGTCACCAGAAGATGGAGTTGAATCCCTGGCGCTGTGAAGCAGCAGTGCTAATCACCGTGCCACATGTCTAGTTCTGCTCAAGGTCTCTGTGATAATGTCTATCGTGTCAGCATAAACAGTGAGGAGTTGCCACAAAAATGACAATGTAAATGACTAGAGACTCGACCAGGAAGTGGGGTTTCTTCTCCCACACTTGGCCGAGCAGGGTGCTGTAGTTTCCGACAGTTAATGAGGATGATGACAGTAACCATCATTGTAAGCAGCACCTTACTCACTGCAGTGAACTGGTATGGAAAAGCATTCAAATTCCAAGAGTTTGAAATTTCGTTTATTCGATAGAAAATACAGTGAACAGTGTGTACCCTTGCCCTACATAGGTGCTATTCACATTAACCTAAAATAAATTGTAAAAAATGATAACTTAAAGAGAGTCAAACTTTTCCTTCCCCGTTGCTACAGCACACTGCTGCCGAAAGTGTCCTGCTCCAGGATTCCCAGCCCAGGCCGTGCTGCCGAGAGTGTCCTGCTCCAGGATTCCCAGCCCAGGCCGTGCTGCCGAGAGTGTCCTGCACTGGCCTTCCCAGCCTCCTGCCAAAGACACTTGTTTACTGCTTTGCAAGTTATGGGCAGTGCTGGCTTATTAACCATTCCTAATTACCCGGTGAGTGGTTAATAGTCAACCACATTTCTGTGGGCCTGGAGTCACATGTTAGTTAGACTGGATAAGAATGGCAGATATCCTCCCCTAAACGATGTTAGAGAACGAGATGGACTCTTACAACAATTGACAGTGGCTACATGGTCACCGTTAGACGAACCCTGCTCTGGGTTGTTCCAGATTCTTATTGAATTCATACTTCACTGTCTGGGGTGATGAGATTTGAACCCACAGCCACAGAACTGTAGTTCTGGGGTTCTGGATTACTTGTCTGGTATTTTGAAAGATCATGGTCTAACATAATGTTGCTGGAAAAGCTCAGCAGGCCTGGCAGCATCTGTAAACGGAAAAAAGCAGCGTTAACATTTCGGGTGACCCTTCCTCAGAGCTGATTTCAAAGGATCATAGTTGGCTGCAAAGCAGTGTCTATATCCTGAGATCATGAATGGCACTACATAAATGCAACTCTACTTTCTTATTGCCCACAAAAGAAGCTGGCTGGATTTAAATTTGGGGTGTGTATATAAAAGGCGCAAGTTTAAATTCCAATCATGTTACCAAGTGCTTGCCTTTGCTGTTCTCCGTGTAAATTGTAAAATAATCTTTTGCCGGAAAGTAGTTTTTAAAAGAAGCAGTCAACAGGCTGAGTAACTTCAACAGTACTCTATGAAGACCTTTCATGTTTCTCTACAGTCTTGGACTGTTGTGAATTGATGGCATTTTGTAACACGCCCAGCCCTACTTTTTAGAATCCCTTGTAATCTCCTCATAGCCATCTCTGTGTCACTGGAAATCAGGAAGTGAAATCTTTAACAGAAAGAGGGTGGGAATCTGCAAGGAAAAAAAATCAACCAGACGAAAAGATATTCCAAATTCCATATGAGGTTAATCAACTCAATTCCATCAAATAAACATACAGGCTATGTGGATTGGCCATGCAAAATTATCGTGTAGGGTCCAGAGATGTACAGGCTATGTGGATTGGCCATGCAAAATTGTCCTGTAGGGTCCAGGGATGTACAGGTCAGGTGGATTGGCTTTCGTAAATTGTTTGTGGTGTCCAGGGATGAGTGAGCTAGGTAGATTAGCCATGCTAAAGTGTCCATAATGCCCAGGTATGTGTAGTTTAGGTGGATTGGCCATGTAAATTGTCCGTAGTGTCCAGGGACATGCAGACTGGGTGGATTGCCTATGGTAAATGTGCAGTTATGAGGATAGAGCGGGGGGTGGGAAATGGGTCTGGGTGGGATGCTTTTTGGGGGGGTTGTTGTGGACTTGATGGGCCGAATTACCTCTCTCTGCACTGTATGGATTCTACGATTCTATGAAAAGAAACCTAGAACGTGTTATGAGTAGTGCTCATTGTGTATTATGAAAGCTGAAGATTCAAACATATGGATTAAGATAAGGCCATTCAGCCCATCCAGCCAAATCCATGGCTGATCTGATTGTGGCCTCAACCCAGGTCCCTACCTGCCTCTGATAACCTTTGACTCCTTCATTAGCCAAGAATCCATCTACCTCAACCTTAAATGTCCAGCAACCCTGCCCACCTACTCTCTGGGTTGTTAAAGAGTCAAGACTTTCTAAGGGAACAAAATTCCTCCTTGTTTTGGCATTAAGTAGGAGACCCCCTGACTTTTATTTTTAACTGTGCTCCCATGTCTAGTACGATACTACAGTTTGAGAAGTGTGTCGATGTAGCATGTGTTACTTCAGAACTGGCACTACCAACTCTGAGTTGGCACATAGCCCCTTCACAAACCTTGGGTTAACTCATAGCAGGACAGGGTCTGCCTGACAAAGCTGTACACAGCTTAGTTCCTGCCTTTAGTGCGGTGTTGGCTCTCTGTTTCTATAAACTGAGAGAAATCGCAGTAAAACCAGTCCCACTTGTAAATGAGCATTTCAGTCTGCTTGCAGGAATGAATGAGGGCAGGGTCTGCAGTCATTAACTCTGCAGCTTTGCCACTCTCTACAGACACGGTCCAGTGCAATTAGAAGACCCTCAACTGACAATAGGAAAGTTCTATCCACCTATCCCTGCAGGAATTTGAGTGGCATTTATACACAACTTTTGTGAAAATCTTGATTGATAAAATGAGATCACATAGTTAATTTTATTTGGGGCAATAATTTTCTCCCTGCTTGTTTTATTTTAAGTACTAAGCAGGCTTGCATACGGCAGTGGGTATTTTTGCCTTCAAGATTACAGCATTCTGGGAGTGGTCCATCCACCGTCTCCCTCTCCGTAATGAATAAGAGGAAAATCAGGTCCAAATTTGTGAAACACAAAGTAGGACACCACTGCAGACCTCAAAACAGCCCCAGCTGCACACCAAAGGCAGGAACTAAACCTCTATGCCTTGTATATCCTCACAGAGAGACCTCTGTTCTCTCGTGCTTATGCATAGCACACACATCTTCAGTAGACTTAGCTCACTGATCCAGGATCTATTGCAAGGAATGAGGAGCTAATGATCCCTGTCAACCTGTCTTAGAGATTTTGAAATTGAGGAGTGTGTGTTGAGGTTACTAATGAATATACTGGAGACAGGTATATGTTGAATTAACTGCATGAGGAGCAATGATTTGCTGAGGCAGTAGAAAGGACAAATATTGACCAAGGGGAACATTCCAGCTGTTCTTCAAAATGGTTTCAAGAATCTTCAACATCCACTTCAGCAACCAGATAGGACTTTGCTGATATCAAACTTTTGAATAGACCTTTCATATATTAGAGTTGATCTTTCTCTGCACCTTCTCTGCAGCTGTAACGCTACGTCCTACATCCTGTTCTATTCCCCTGATGTACTTACGTAAGGTATGATTTGCCTGGATAGCACACAATATGAAACTTTTCACTATGTCTCAGTACAGGTGACAATAATAAATCAAATCAAATTAAATCAAAGCATCCAAAAGGTAGCACCTTGGGCAGCACAACCCTCTCTCAATGCTGCTTTGGAGTGTCAGCCTGGACTTTTGCACTCGAGCCCCAGATTGGGACTCAAACCTAGGATTTTGAGACTCAGAAACAAGTCTGGTGCTGACTGAGCCAAGGCTGTGCAAGGAGGGGGGTGGGAAACACCTACTACGAGTTGCAAATCACACA
Source organism: Stegostoma tigrinum (assembly GCF_030684315.1). Taxonomy (NCBI): domain Eukaryota; kingdom Metazoa; phylum Chordata; class Chondrichthyes; order Orectolobiformes; family Stegostomatidae; genus Stegostoma; species Stegostoma tigrinum. The sequence goes on from NC_081388.1 coordinate 13,782,579, forward strand.
AGTTGCCAATCAGTTTTGGCTCGCACGACCATTAATTTTGTGCAAATGGGGCAACAAGTCCTCAATCTCCCAGTGAGTTTCAAGAAATTGCTGGCTTATTGTTATAAATGTCGAATGACGTTGCCAAGGAAAGTTCCGGCTAATGTTCAATGACAGAAGGGCCCTTCTCACAGCAATCTTTCCACAATGTCACTAAACCTCATTGGCCTGGAAAGAGCGCTTCTAGAATCTGGAGGGTCTCTCTGACAGCAGTAAATTGTTGTTAGAGCTTGTTTTTAATTTAGTGTTTTATGTTCCTTTGTTTTCAGTTTGCTCCAGCTATATCTACCCAAAGCCAATCTCTCACTCTCACAAAGAGAGGGCCAGTTCTGAAAAGGGTCACTGGACCCAGAACATTAATAAATCTATTTTTCTCTCTCTCCACAGATGCTGTCAGATCCGCTGAGTTTAGCCAGAAATGTCTGTTTTTGTTCTTCTTTCATCCCTACACTTTGCTTCTCTAAATATTTTGACTCTCACCATATTTCCTTCCCTTCATTTTGCCTATTTCGTTCTCAATTCTTAAATTGGCTGCGAACATTCTCTCCAAACATTCACCAAGCTCTAAGTAGCCCTATTTTCCTCAATACAGCACCATCAACTTACCTTTCCTGCAGAGATGATAGAGATATTGCAAATTAATATTGCTACACTGAAGTCATGTTTTCAAAAAGAAGTTAGATATAAGGGCTAAAGAGAGCGTGGGGGTTTGGGGAGAAAGCAGAAACAGGAGACTGAAATCAAACGAAGACTGCAGATTCTGAAAAGCTGAAATTAAAGCAGAAAACACTGGAGTAAAGCTGTCCATTTTTGAAACAGGCCTGGGGATACAAACAAGCACAGAAATCGCTGGAGAAACTCAGCAGGCCTGGCAGCATCAGCAAAGTGAGAGAAAAACAAGTTTTACTTCTGAAGGAGGGTCACAGTGCCTGAAATATTAACACTGTTGTTTCCTCTCCACCAATGCTGCCAAATCTGCAGGGACTTTTTTGCAGCGATTTCTATTTTTGTTTGATTTCCAGCATCCACAGTTCATTTTTTTTAACATGGTAATGAAATAACTGCACTAAGGCCGGTATCCCATCACCAAGTTACCCTTTATTTACACATGCATAGTACCTGATAGAAACCACCTTTCTCAGAGCCAGCTGTCAGAGTGAACAAAACCCACTGACACTCCTGTTTATATCTGTCAGCCAGGTCTGCCTGATAGGGTCAGGTTAACAGCCTCAATCAGGGAACTCATATTCTATGACATGCACCTGGCTGACCTCATTACAATTACTGCAGGTAAAAGCACCCATCTCTAAAACAGACTTGGGAATATAAATGCCAAATCAAAACAGAAATTGCTGCAGAAACTCAGCAGGTCTGGCAGCATCTGAGGAGAGAGGAACGGAGTTAATGTTTCAAGTCCAGTGATGCTTCAGGGAGCGATTTGGATGATCAGCAGTGATCACATTGAATGGTGGAGCAGGCCCGAAGAGCTGAATGGCCTACCCCTGCTCCTATTCTCTATATTCTTTTGTATGTTTCTGTAGGACATGGATGTCACAGTCTGGGCCAGCATTTATATTGCCTGTCCCTGGTTGCTGGAGAGCTGATGGAGAGCTGCCTTCTTGACCCGCTGTAGATACTGGGTCCGGGGTGAGTGTGGGTTTAATATGGGATTTGCTGATGGTGAGGTGGGCCCATTGGCAAAGTGCTGGTGGTAATTACACTTCTTATTCTTGAGTTATTCAAAACTGCACCGGATTGTGGCAATGGTTGAAACTTTTCAGTGTATTTCACCATATTATTCACTGTAAAATGCAAGTGACAATAAATCATTCTAATTCAATATTTAATATTAACAGATCCATGATGTTAATACATTCATGCACATTTCTCCAATGGACTAATCTCCGCCCCCACGGCCCCCCCCACCTCGGGCGACGGTCTTTGTGGAGTTTGCGCATTCTCCCCGTGTCTGCGTGGGTTTCCTCCGGGTGCTCCGGTTTCCTCCCACAGTCCAAAGAAGTGCGGGTTAGGCGGATTGGCTGTGCTCAATTACCTGTAATGTCCACGGGTGTGTAAATTAGGTGGATTAGCCACGGGAAATGCAGGGTTATGGGGAAGGGGGTAGGGTAATGGTTCTGGGTGGGATGCACCTTGGAGGGGCAGTGTAGACTTGTTGGGCCAAATGGCCTGTTTCCACACTGTAGGGATTCTACGATTCTATGAGAAAGGAATGTTTTACTTCAACTTTTCACCAAGTTAACACCAATCCGATCTGTCCACTCTTTTCCGGAAAAAAAACGCAGCCAGCATTTAGCCACAGAGTGATAAGCCTGACCAACCTGTTCAGAGATGCTATTATGCGCTTCTGGAGCAGGAGGGACTTGAATCTGGACCTCCTGGCTCCGAGGCAGGGACACTGCCACTGTACCACAAGACCCCTGTCTACATAGGAAATGCCCTCAGGATCAATTTGAAGCATTATGGTTGCTGCTGAATTTTCACCTTCACATGTAGCTGCATTTGTTTGTAAAGTTAACTTATTAACCATTTAAAGATCTAACAATTCATTAGGCTCCAGGGTTATATTCGATGGAATGCAGAAAGGTTGAGACCTGGATTCCAAGGGAGAAATCACAGAACAGCTTCCACAAAACAGGGCTGTATTTCCTGGAATTTTGAAGCTTAAGGAGTAAAGTGAAGATTCCAAGATACTAAAGGGACGGGCAGATGAGATTAGGATCAAATATCTGCTGCTTGGGAGAATATGGCTGGGAGTACAGAGCAAAACAAAAACACAGTTAGCCCTCATAGAATCCCTATAGCCTCGAAGCAGGCCATTCAGCCCATTGCATCCACACCAACCCTCCAAAGAGACCCATCCTATCCCTGAAACCCCATATTTGCCATGGCTAATTCACCTAGCCTGCATGTTATGGGCCATTTAGCATGGCACCCTAACCTGCACATTGCTGGACTGTGGGAGGAAACCCACACAGTCATGGGGAGAATGTGCACTCTGCACACAGACAGTCCCCCAGGAGTGGAATCAAACCCTGATCCCTGGCCCTGTGAGGCAGCAGTACTAACCATTGGGCCACACACTGAAGTAAGATGAAGGGACAATTCTCCATCCCAGCATGGTGAAAATGTGAAGCTGCTCTCTTCCGTTGATGCCAGATCAATTGTAAATCTATGATTGATTGTAGTGAAATAAACATTGCTCAGACATGTTATGATATACATCCATGGCAGACAGTACTTGAACCCAGGTCTCCTGGCTCAGAGGTAGGGACATTACCATTTTGACAAATGGTCATCCTAAAGGTACTAAATTTGTGTTAATATCCAAACAAACTACAAGAACCATTTACTTCCAAGAGTTTTTTAAACTCTTCAATCCTTCAAACCATGGTGGATGATTAGGAAAGGAATCATAATGACAGAGGCTTTAGAAGCAGCAATATGACATTTGGCCCTTCGAAGATATTCCACCATTTAATATGATCGTGCCTGATCTGTTTGTGGTCTCATCCCCATTTGCCTGTCTCTTCCTCTCTCCCTAAAAGAAACACCCTTACCTTTCTCAACAAACATTTATCTAAATCAACCTTGAATAAATGTAAGGAATGCTGCTTTCTGTTGAAAAGATGCACCAAGAGAAAATAACCTTCTCCTAATTGCTGTCTTAAAAGGGAGATGCCTTATTCTGATACCATATCCCCTGGTTTGTGAGGTAATCCACTTTGGTGGCAAGAACAAGAAGGCAGATTACTATCTAAATGGAGCCAAGTTAGGTAAAGGGGAAATACAATGAGATCTAGGTGTTCCTGTACATCAGTCAATGAAAGCAAGCATGCAGGTACAGCAGGCAGTGAAGAAAGCTAATAGCATGCTGGCCTTCATCACAAGAGGAATTGAGTACAGGAGCAAAGAGCTCCTTCTGCAGCTGTACAGGGCCCTGGTGAGACCACACCTGGAGTATCATGTGCAATTTTGGTCTCCAAATTGGAGGAAGGACATTCTTGCTATTGAGGGAGTGCAGCGTGGGTTCACGAGGTCAATTCCCAGAATGGCGGGACTATCATATGTTGAAAGATTGGAGCGACTGGGCTCATATACCCTTCAGTTTAGGAGGATGAGAGGGGATCTGATTGAGATGTATAAGATTATTAAGGGATTGGACACTGTGGAGGCAGGAAGCATGTTTCCGCTGATGGGTGAGTCCCGAACCAGAGGACACAGTTTAAAAATAAGGGGTAGGCCATTTAGAACAGAGTTGAGGAAAAATTTCTTCACCCAGAGAGTGGTGGATATATGAAATGCTCTGCCCCAGAAGGCAGTGGAGGCCAAGTCTCTGGATTCTTTCAAGAAAGAGATGGATAGAGCTCTTAAAGATAGTGGAATCAAGGGTTATGGGGATAAGGCAGGAACGGGATACTGATTGTGGATGATCAGCCATGATCATAATGAATGGTGGTGTGGGCTCAAAGGGCCGAATGGCCTTCTCCAGCACCTATTGTCTATTGTCTATTGGTTTTGGTCTCTGGCCCTGATTACTCCAAATCTTCCAGGCCCATCTTTAAGCTACAAATCAGAGCAATGCAGGCTTACGAAACTCAGAAGGTCAGGCAGCATCTGTGGGGAGAGAGAGAGAGAGAGAGAGAGAGAATTGGAGTTTATACTTCAAATCGATGACCTTTCATCAGAACTGAAGGGAAACAATGGAAAGGGGAAGGAGGGGTAGGAGCAACAAGGGAGAGATTCTGTGATAGGGCAGAGGCCAGGCAAGATTAAAGAGAGGAGTAACAAGCAAAAGGACTGGGAATGGGTGCAGTCAATAAGCAAAGGTTGTGCTAAACTAAAATGATAACTGCTGCATAGAAACTTTTAGATCATTTTGATTTGACAGTTTTCATCACCAGGGCTACTATTTCTTCGGTTCGTGTCTGGTTTGGCCAACACTAAGTGTATAAATATTGGCAGAATATGGACATTAGTGGCACAATGAAATCAGCAGAAATACCAATCCAGGTGGATTAAGGGTTATGGAGCTCAGACTAAGGGTTTAGGGCACAGATGAGCCGTGATCTCATTGAAAGGTAGAATAAGCTGGAGGTGCTGAATAGCCTCATCTTGATCTTAAAAAGGCAGTAGAAATTTAGCAATCCTCTCCTGAAGAAATAGAATCTGAATCACTCTTCTCATTTTCATGAACTGGCTTCAATAGTTAGGAAAGATTATTTCTGAAACTGCTCTTTCATTGTGACCACATTCTGCCAGGCAGACATGGATCTCCCATTCAACATCAGGACATTTACCGTTAACTGAGTGCATGGCTAAAACCTTCTGGGATTTGCCTGTGAAAAGGGGTGTTTAAAGACAAAACCTGAAGATCTGATATAAAACCACAACAAAACCTTGGAAGATCACAAGTCAGTGAGTGCTGGAGCTTGTGTTTCGAAGTTGTTCTGTGGTTTGGTCTAGGATTTGGAATTTAAGCTACAGCCCCACTACTAGCAGAAGCAAAAGTGAACTTTTCATAAAAGGGAAATGTAGCCTCAAATTTGAGATTGGACCAGTTGAAATACATTTTTTCCCTTTATTCATTCATGGAATGAAGGTGTCACTGACCAGGCAGCATTTATTGCCCATCCCTAATTGACCAGAGGGCCGTTAAGAGACAATCACATGGGCTCTGGGTCTGGAATCACTTGGCCAGGCCAGGTAAGGATGACTGTTTCCTTCAATAAATGATAGTTTTTTCAACAATCACTAATGGATGCATAACACTTCATTCCAAATTTTTTGCACTGAATTCAAATTCTACCAACTGCCATGGTGCGATTCGAACCTGTGTCCCCAAAGCATTGTTAGGGTCTCTGAATTGACACTCCAGCTATAACACTAACAGGCCAGCACCTCTCCTTCAACTTGTAAGACTTTTCTTTCTACATCATCCAAAGTTTTCTGTTTTGATGAAGGTTAGCATTATTGGAATATGTAAAACATGCCTTCACACATTTATCTTCCCCATCCCCCAGAATTGAATTTCTGAAGGCTATATTTTTGTGTTACTGGAAATCACACACACCTGCAGTCCCACCTCATCTCAAACTATTAAATAACAAACATTTATATCCAATTGACTAATGTTAGATGTTGGAATCATTTAGCACCAGGGTAAGCCATTTGCCCCATCATGACTCTTACAACGAGTCCATAATAATGAAAGCAAAAGACAATGAACGGTGGAAATCTTCAATAAACACAAAGTGCTGGAGAGACTCGGGGCAGCTTGTTTGGAGAAAGAGAAACAGAGTTAATGTTGCAAGCTTGATGTATTCAGAATTCATGAAAAATATATTAGCCTAGATGTTGAAAATACAAACCCCTCTGGTTTGGTGCAGCAGGCAAGTGTCACTCTTCTTCAACTCTGAAGAAGTCATCGAACATAGAACATTACCGCACAGTACAGGCCCTTTGGCCCTCAATGTTGTGCCGACCTGTCACACTGATCTCAAACCCATCTAACCTACACTATTCCATGTACGTCCATATGCTTGTCCAATGACGACTGAAATGTCAAAGTTAAAGTTGGTGAATCTACTAGCGTTGCAGGCAAAGCATTCCATTCCCTTACTACTCTCTGAGTAAAGAAACTACCTCTGACATCTGTCCTATATCTTTCACCCCTCAATTTAAAGCTATGCCCCCTCGTGCTCGCCGTCACCATCCTAGGAAAAAGGCTCTTCCTATCCACCCTATCTAACCCTCTGATTATTTTATATGTTTCAATTAAGTCACCTCTCAACCTTCTTCTCTCTAACGAAAACAGCCTCAAGTCCCCCAGCCTTTCCTCGTAAGACCTTCCCTCCATACCAGGCAACATCCTAGTAAATCTCCTCTGAACCCTTTCCAAAGCTTCCACATCCTTCTTATAATGCGGTGACCAGAACTGTACGCAATACTCCAAGTGCGGCCGCACCAGAGTTTTGTACAGCTGCAGCATACCAGATTCAAAATGTTAATTCTGTTCCTATTTCCGCAGATGCTGCCAGACCTTTGCTGAACTTCTCCAACATGCTTTGTGTTTGTTTTTATCCACTTAGTTCCACTTCATCTCTCTTCTGCAAATAGAAAAAGGTGAAGTGTGTTGGACTTACACAAAAGGTCAGTGACTGTGTGAGTATCAAAGACAACATTCCTTTCTTTTCCCCCTTTAGAGGCGTCCTGTTTAAACTCAGTTTCTTTTTATGTCTGTTTGCACTTTTTCCTCACCTTTTGCTGTCTCTTCAAAGATGTGGTAAGAGAGACGGGGCGAGAGAAACCATTCATTATGTCGGTGGGGAGTAGGAAGGGTACAAAGCTGTGTGAGTCAGGACGATGTAGATCACTCGTTTTACATGGCTCTGAGTTACGCACTTGATGCTGCTTGGGGTTTCTTTCTGGTGAACCAACAGCAGCTGATTGCTGTCATAAATCCTTAGAAGCTGTACAGTGGCAATGATGAAAGTGTCTGAAAGGCCTGAATGTGCGTGAGATGATGCAGAGTTAGTGGGTGGCAAAGACATTGCAACATGTGAAAGCTAGATATTTTCATCTGAAGTGTTTATTCCTCTGGTGCTTTTAATGTAGGCTTTTCTTCAGTCTCTTATAAACAGGTTCAGCTTTGCAGAAGGTTTTGTTTTGATGAAGCCAGCATGAGCTTTGGCATTCTGTTGGCCCAGCGTTAAGTTCAGGTCAGTAATCACGAGGGAAAACAGGCTCAGAAATAGTTGGGAGAGTGAAGAGTGTCAAATTCTCCCCAAGGTCTTGGCTGCATTTTCAGTCAGTGCAATATGTGCTGCAATAATTGCACAGGTATATGTATCTAGTACATGCAAACTATAGCCCAGCGGAGTTCCTGTGATATGAATTACCGTCATCCAGGGATGCAATGATTTTTAACAATTGCTACATTATTAACAGTCTAGTGCGTTTCCATAAACAATCAACTCTGCTGACAGAGACACCCATATGAAACTCAATATTTCTATTTGCCTTCTGCTTTCTTCTCCAGCTAGGTTTAAAATTGGAATATTCCCCTCTTTCACCCCCCACCCAGTCTCCTACAGGTCAGCCCCTGCAAATCTCAGTGAAATATGGCCAAGTACTGTTGTGTAACTCACTTCTTTTGACAGGGTGTACGCAAAAATGATACATACATAACCCTCACGCCACACACACTTCCTCTCTCTCTCTCTCTCTCTCTTTCTCACACACACACACACACACACACACACAGACATACTTCTTCCCTCGCACACACAATTTCACTCACACACACTGACACATATTCTCCTTTCTCTTTCGCATGCATACTCTCCCATACACACTCTCCTCTCTCTCACACGCATGCAGTCACACACTCTCACACATGCACATGCACACACATACATACACAGTCACACACTCTCAAATACAGTCACACTCTCACACACACAGATAATCGCTCTCTCAAACACACACAAAGATCCTAACATGCACAGACACACTCCATCACAATGATAGAGACAATTTCTCACACAGTCACAGTCATACACTCACACACGCACATAGTCACTCACTTGCTGACAGACACTTTCTGCCACGGACATACAGGCACAATGACATATAGCCACATTCTCCCTCTCTCTCTCTCACACACACACACACACACACACACACGGACCCTCTCACACAGTCACAGGGACAGGCACATGTATAAAGCACGGAGGATATTCAGGTCATTGAACAGTGCCTTTCAAAGAGAAAGCTGATTAATTCCTCCCCACTGCCCATTCCCAACAGCCCTGCAGTTTTCCTCTTGAACTATCAACTCAATTATCTTTTTGAAGTTTCAGTTGAACCTACCTTCTTTGAATGAGTGAAGTCCACCAAGCAACTCGTGTTAAAACATTTAGCCTGAGTAGCTTCAAATTCAATTGTCAATTACCTTATATCTTCCACATAAGAAACAATCCCACTTAGAATGTGACAGATGTAAAATTAATACAGTTTATATGTAGCACGTTATACATGTCACATACAGTATATAAGGTGTTTGTGTACTATATATTTACACAGTTCCTTTTATGTTTACATTTCTATAATAGCCTATAGTTAAACGTATATGGGGATTATGTATAGTTTACGATATATATCGGCACTCTATAATATGCTGTTATCGTTTATATATGTTTTGTAATTATTGTTTGCATATAACAATTAAGAACTACATGTAATATAGACATTATACGCTACCAAGATAACAGATATAATGTACAGATGTACATATATGGCTTTTTTTGCAAAAATACAGTAAAAAGTTAAACGAGCGGCGCGCTTTCAAAGTTTAAGCCATTGCAAGTTTTTAGGGATATACCTGAGCACGCAAACAGAGCGGGGGAGCCATCTCCGAAGAAGTTGCCAAATTAGAAAGGAGGTGAAGGTGGTCACGAAAGGAAGAAGACTGCGAAATGAAAAGCAGAAGGTGACAGGAGGAAGGAGCAGGGGTAGTGGTGGCGGCGAAGAAACAAGGACTGAGCGGGGTGGAAGAATCCGAGTGTGTGTGTGAGAGAGAGAGAGAGAGAGCCACACTCTGCGAGGAAGTTTACTGACTGAAGCGCTGAAGATTTGGGACGCTGATAAAGCTCCGGGCTGCTATGTGAACTCCAAAGCTACAAATTAACACTGAGCAGGAGCTAGGGGTGTGAATTTCTTGACAAGGACAATCTGAAACCACCCAAAGATCGTTGGTCTTAAACTAACACCCTCTTTGATCTTCAACATATAACAGACAGCGATCTGCTGCCGGCGGCTAGAGATGTGCTATCACTTTGTGTTAGGACGCCAACAACATCTTTAAACCGGTTATGTCGGGGTATTCACACGATTCACGCACTTATCTGGCCCGAGCCGCCGTTTATCAATTTTGCACCAAATAATTATCCTAACCTCTGGGATCTGTCTATTCGCAATGCCGTTTAGAGCTGCCTTCAATTTAACTTTTAGTTGTCATAAAGTGATTAATAATGACCGGCCTTATCACCTAACGAACGGACAGGACGCACAAATGTTCGCTTTTCAACATACATTTTGTAGCGATTCTGCTACATGTAAAATATAACTGAGGGTGCTGGAAATCTGAAGCACAAACAGAAAATGCTGTTGAAATTCATCGAGTTTGGCAGCATCTGTGCAGAGAAAGCAAAGTTAATGTTTACGGTCTAATGACCCTTCTTATGGGTCCCGGACTCGAAATATTAACTCTATTTTCTCTCCGCCCCCCCCACCTCACTCCCCAGTCCGCACAGATGATACCAAGACCTGCTGAGTTTCTCCAGCAATTCCTGTTTTTGTTTCTGTTGAAAGAAAACATTTGCAGGAATGGCGATTGTTTATGTTTTAAAAAACATGTTTCCTTTGAAATGTGTCCTCCTGACATTTTGACACTTGTTTTGAGCCGTTGGGAGGTGGCGATGAGGCCAGATTGAAGAACTGAAAACTGTAGATTTTCTGTCTTGTTCTCTTTAAAGAAAGGCTCAGCGTTTTCAGATAATACCATTTGACTAACAGCCCATCTCACGGATCCGCACATTTTTAAAAAGAAGTCTTAATGAGACGTCAAAATATCATAAATTATAACAATATAATGTCCATGTAACACAGCATTTAAAACGTTCGCTCGCATGCATTTTTAACAGAGAAAAGTAATTGTTTAATTCCCAGTTTTAATCCATCAAGAAAGCTTTTCAAGCGGTCGAAATACATCTCATCTCATTTACAGGAAGGGGTGAATAAGAACTGGAACTCTGAGCAGTGGTCTGGGTGAGTAGACTGTAATTTTTAACGGTACAGACCAGATCGACTCTATGATCCTATTCTAAATTTTGTAATCTGTCCAAATCCGGATGATGTTCAATTCACATTATAAAGTCGTCAGTTTTGAACGCCAGAATAAATTGATGATAACAGTTTAGGCTGATAACCCTACACAGCCTCATCTCAGTCCCTTTAAATTGGAACAATTTTTAATCGAATATTAGAATTTCATACATGAAACAGAAAACGATTCGATATATGTGTATATGTTTGATTTAAATTGGATCTGTCCCCATTTACGTTTCCTGGTGCTACTCTCTCACCGACGGCTGTGTTTTGGCTTCATTTTATTTCGCGGGAAGAGAAACTCTCACAGGGACCGGAAGCTGGGCGAAGCCTGCAACAGCCCCCCAGCTCTTACCGTTTGCAAGCTGCAATCGGAAGCTCGTCTGTACACATCGAATTTCCAAATAATGAGAGAAATCGCCCTGTGCCAAACGAGGGAATGAAATTAATGCAAACAAAATGATCGAATTTCTCCGAGAGGGCCTAAGAAATTAGAACGGATTTACATTAACTAACATAATACAAAAGAGAATGTATGTTTGTAATAAGTAATTTGAGATATTTTAAAGTTGGAGATTTGTTCTATGCACATTTAATTAATCTAATTTTAAGATCTTTCAATAAAATACATTTCTAAATGATCATCTACCTTGTGATTCGTTTGCTGTGTGGGTGATGTGCCCATCTGTGTCGTTAATATTGAGCTCATTAGATGTAAACCTGGGTTAAAAATACTTCCCGATTTGACTTCTCTGGTTATTAACTTCACAAGGCCAGCCTTCAAACAAAATTGATATATATAATCCGAATTTCTGAAGAAGGGCCACCGTACTCCACAAACCCACAATAATCCCCGTCTCAAATGCCCTATAAACCTCCCAGATTCCCCACTTCACCAACATCTTTTTAAGACATTTGTTAAAACCCCACTTCCTTCACTAAGTTTGTCGTCATCCGCCCTAACAGAGCGTCCCAGGTTAATATTCGGCTTCATTATCTGGCTGTGAGGTCCGTGTTATTGTGTTAACGTAAATTACTGTTCTACCTATAGTATGCAATTACTGACAAAACCAATGTCCATACAATGTCAAAAATAATACATAACATGAACAGTTGTTGGATCATTGACCGCACTGAAATAAGTTTGCAAATTAGGCACATTAAAGAAAGGAGCCGCAGATGCTGGGAATCAGAATCCAAAACAAAATCCCAGAAATTGCTGGAAAAACTCAGCAGGTTTGGCAGCATCTGTGGAGAGAAAGCAGAGTTAACGTTTCGGGTCCAGTAAACCCTTCTTCAGAACTTCCTGCTGTGTTTTCCCAGCAATTTCTGTTTTTGTTTGTAAGATAGATATTGTACAATTCGATATGTTATAACTAGCAGAGATCCAGAAAATAATTGGGTCAAATCAATATATTTATGGATTCGTCGTTCACTGCTTTAAATACAGGATTTGTGGCAATTTACGAGGGGCCGTTTCTGGATGGGGTGAGTGGCGAGTACATTAAAATGGACCAAAATAGACAAGCTGGAGGAATTCAGCAGGTGCAGTAGCATCTGTGGAGAGAAACAAAAATAAAACAGCTGCTAATTGTAAACCAGACCGTAGGAATATAAACACCCAACAAAAAAAAAACAGAAATTGCTGGAGAAACTCAACTAGCGCCTGTGCTGAGCAAACAGAGTGAACATTTCGATTAAGGGAATCAAGGGTTACGGGGAGAACGTTGGAGAATGAGGTAGAGAAACCTATGAGCCATGGTAGAGGAGGCTGGATGGGCCGTGTGGTCCAATTCTGCTCCTTTACCTTACGGTTTTATGGAGTCCGATGATCCTTCTTCAGAATTTCGGATTATAAATATCAATTCTGTCAGGACCCTGGCCTTGTAGGGCTAATAATCGCAGAATATCGACGTCTAACTGGGTATCTTTTTAAACACAGATTCACATTCGATGGGCTTAATATTATTGGAGCCGTAGACTCATAATATCATAATATAGAGCCACTTGCCTCGATAAAACCCACTTGATAAGACACTTGAAAATTATGTTGGAGTGTGTTTTACCATAAGAAGAATAAAAATAAATTTGCTTTATACTTAGGGTGCCAGAACTGAGAGGCCATAAGTAAGAAATGAAACGTGAAGAACTAGGAAACTTCTTGCAAGAACAGATTACAAATCTAAACGAAGCTGTTTGCAAAATGCAAGAGGCCAGAAAGTGGCTTGGACGGTGAGTTGACAGCAGCGTTGCGGGTCATCGAAATAAATAAACTTCAAAGTATTTTTCACACGCGATGCTACACGTGTTTATTGAAACTGAAGCTAAATCAGATCAAATAGTTCTTTTTTAGAACGTAATGTAAAGGGTAAATAATTATGAGACCCGAACCACGGGTGATAGAACATAATATTTGAAGCCAAATTATATAATAGATTTATAATCCAATTCATTTTTTGTTTAAATTGAGCGAATGCAGGGAGGATATAATGTACACTTGGAGTTTCTGATTTAAAACATCCCAAACTATAACGAAATGCCAGCAACTCAATTCACCATTCGCTAGGCTGGAATATTGCTGATTTAAAACATGTTTCGAAACGGGGGAAATGCAGATTTTATATATTTCGAAGCGGGAGGAATTAGACTGGATTGAATGTAAAATATTGGTAAACAAAATATGAAACGATACCCTTAAATGTATCAAGGGTTCAAGCAAAGTACAGGAGAAACGATCCTGGCAGTTAATATTTGCACAGCGTCAGCTAAATTAGACCGGTAAATTTTAATTTGGATTTCTAATACAGTAACGAGCTTCTGAAGATGTTTATCTGAGAGGCTGAGGACAAGTTGGAGAATGGACGAAATTATTTAATAAATGTTTGAACGGGTTTGATTCGATTCAAAGTTACATTTGTATGTCCGACCTCTAAACCCCGACCCTACTCTGAGCCATTCCTGTCTGCTTCAAACCGCACCCTCCAACCCCCTCCCCACCCCATCCCACCTCTTCGTACCTTCCGACAGATCCGAACATTTCTCTCCCTCTCCCTCCCTCCCTCGTCTCATTCCGTTTCAAACGTTTAGAACAAAAACCATCAGGTCAAATCAAAATGGAACATGAGACAAAAGTAAACGCGTCTGGGTCCAGTTTACACTCTGTCCTGTCAATCCCTCGACATCTCCTACCCTCAATCCCAATGGAAGCTGTGAAATAAACATTTAGCCCTCAAAAAAAAATTCGGAACCGTGAGTAAATTAGGATTCTTACAGTTGAGAAAAAAAAATAGCAGGTAGATTCAACTTTATTTCCTTATCAAATCAAACAAATGTTTTGTTTAAAATGTTAAATCTTTTCTTGCTTTCAATTTTTAAATTCCCCCCAGAGGTTGTTTACCTCCAAATCCGACTGTAATGCTGTTTATTTACAATTCTCTTACACTCGATCCGTTTCCTGCACACTGTTTAAATGATACATTCCTGGCGTGTTTTGCATAGATGGAATCCCCCAGCTGGTGTTGGAAAGTTTTAGACCAGTTACCGTTGTGTGGACCAAAAACAAAATCTGTCGGCGCTGTCTGGGGATATCTGGGGGAATTGCATTCATCCTCCGGACAGGCGAAAACATTCGTGAATTTCATTGGGCTTGAAATGTCATTGGGATCAAGACGGATTTCTTAAAAACTAAAAATTGCGAGACTCGCCCACTCTCATTTCAAACAATAGGAAAGTGGTGTATGTACATGGGGGTTACAAGTAAGATGCGAGGTTAGTGCCTGAAACCACCGTTTGTTTTGGTCCGGCTCTCAGATCGGAGTTACACCACTGTTTCCGCGGCCGTCGGAGAAAGGGCGAGTTTGCATTTGGATAGCGCCTTTCACTACCTCAGCGCGTCCCCCGCTCCCCAACCCCTCCACCGCTCCTCCCTGCGCGGCGCTTTTGCAGCCAACAAAGTAACTTTCCCTGTGCAAGTGGGGCTATTGTTCTGAGGTAGGAAGCAGCAGAGGTCAATTTGAGCGCAGCAGGATCCCACTATCTCACAGCAGAGGAAACCTCGACGCATCTGAGGAGTGTTTAGATGAGCACATACAGGGAAAAGTACAGAGTTACGGGCTAAGTGCTGGAAGATGGGACTGGAGTGAATAAATGCTTGATGACCATTGCAGAAATGATGCTGTAAAAACACGAAATCCGCCATCCGCAGACAGCAGGGACATGAAAAGGGGCTTCTGGTTCGGGAGCCTAAGGCAATTCTGCTGCAGTCTAAGATGTGAAAGATTTCAGAAAAAAAAGTTACAAGCATGTTCCCAGGGTTGGAAGGTCTGAGCTATAGGGCTAGTCTGCACACCCTTGGACTATTTTCCAAGAGGGGTAACCTTTTAGAGGTTTATAAAATCATGAGAGTCATGGATTGGGGGACTAGCTAAGGTCTTTCTCCCAGGGTAGAGAGGGGAGTCCAAAACTAGAGGGCATGGTTTTAAGGTGAGAGGGGAAAGAGTTAAAAGGGCCCTAAGGGCAACATTTTTGTGCAGAGTGTGGTCCAGGTGTGGAGTGAGCTGCCAGAGGATGTGGTGAAGCCTGGTACAATAACAATATTTAAAAGGCATCTGGATGGATATGTGAATAGGAAGGGTTTAGAGGGAAATGGTACTGGATTAATTTAGGGTATCTGGTTGGTATGGACGTGTTGGACTGAAGTGCCTGTTTCCATGCTGTACCTATCTACGACTCTATGACGTGGTGTAACCAAAGCCTCTTTGGCTCGTCTTTCTGGAGAGTGGGGCATCCCTCCGGAACCAGGAAAAAGCAAAGAGCTGCAGATTGCTGGACATATGGAACTGAAATTGCTGGGGGAGCTGGGCAAGTCTGTTAGCATCTGCACAGAACTGGAAAGGGTCACCAAACTCAAAACACTAACTTTGCTTTCTCTCTCTCTCTACAGATGCTGTCAGACCCGCTGAGTTTTCCCAGCAATTTCTGTTGTTGAGTCTTGAACCAGGTTCCGTTGCTGTGGCAGTTTGTGATATCCGTGAGCTATTCTAGAACAAGAATCTTAAACCATCTTAAAAACAATTGTGAATTATGGTGGTGGGGTGGGGGGGGGTGGTATGGAGTGGATATGGGCACACTTTAGGACCTAGCAGTCAAATGGAAATCAAACATCTGGAGGAAAATTTCTGAGAATTGTGGTAAAACAGTAAACTACATTAAACAAAAACAAAGTTGCTGGAAAAGCTCAGCAGGTCTGGTAGCATCTGTGGAGGAGAAAACGGAGTTAACGTTTCAGGTCCGGTGACCCTTCCTCAGAACTACATTAAACAACTCTAAACAGATTTACCAGGATGTTGCTGGGAACGGGGGTTTTGAGTTTTAAGTAGAGGGGCTGGGTAGGCTGGAACTTTTCTCATTTGAGAGTAGGAGGTTAAAGGGTGACCTTAAGATGGTTTATAAAATCATGAGGGGTACAGATAAGGTGAGTGACAAGTGAGTTTTTCTTTAGGCTGGGGGACTTCAAGACTAGGCAGTATATTCTTAAGGTGAGAGAAGAAAGAATTTTTAAGTTTTTTCTTAACACAGTGGGTGTCTGTGTGTGGAATGAACTTCTAGAGGACGTAATAATGTTTAATGTTTATAAGACGTTTGGGTAAGTACCTGAGTAGGAAATGTTTGGATGGAAATGGGACAAATACAGGCAGGTGGTACTAGTTTAATTTGGGCTTATGGTTGGAATGGGTTGGTTGGAGTGAAGGGCCTGTTTCCATGTTGTAGGCTTCTGTGACTCTAACTCCTGAAATTTTCAGTCTCATCTGGGTAGAAATAACCCTCTAACCGGACATAGCAGAAATAGAATTGGAGTAAGTCAGGAAATATGGTGAATTATAATTGCATATACTGCTATACTTTCGGGGAGGATGACCTGCCAGGGGAAAGCTACAATGGCCAGGTCTCTGGCACTGAGCCTGGCTCTGTGGCTCAGAAGGGAATGGGGGAGGATAGAAGCGTGATAGTGACAGGAGATTCAATGGTTAGGGGAACAGACAAGAGATTCTATGGGGTCCGAGTGAGACTCCCAGATGGTATGAGTCCTCCCGAGTGCCAGGGTCAGGGATGTGTCAGATCGAGTCCACAGGATTCTTAAGGGGGAGGGTGAGCAGCCAGAAGTCATGGTACACATCGGTACCAATGGCGTAACAAAAACAAAGTTGCTGGAAAAGCTCAGCAGGTCTGGTAGCATCTGTGGAGGAGAAAACAGAGTTAACGTTTCGGGTCTGGTGACCCTTCCTCAGAACTTTTGTAGAACTTTCTACAGAACACATCAGTACCAATAGCATAACTAGGAAAAAGGATGAGGACCTAAAAAGTGAATATAGGTAGTTAGTTTGGAAGCTAAAAGCCAGGACGAGCAGAGTAGTGATCTCAGGATCACTACAGGTGCCATGGGCGAGTGAGACTAGGAACAGAGAGAGAGTGCAGCTGAACACGTGGTTACAGAGCTGGTGTAGGAGGGAGGACTTCAGATATATGGCTCATTGGGATACTTTCTGGGGAAGGTGGGATCTGTACAAGAAGGATATGTTGTTCCTGAACTGGAGGGGCGCCAAATCCTGGGCGGGAGGTTTGCTGGAACTCTTTGGGAGGATTTAAACTAGTTTGACAGGGCGATGGGAACCAGAGCTACGGATCAGAGGATGTGATAGCTGGTGTACAGGTAGATACAGCATACAGAGAGTCTGTGAGGAAGGATAGACAGTTAATAAGGCAAAGTTACAGTCAGTGTGATGGGCTGAAGTGCTAGTTTAATGCAACAAGTGTCAGGAATAAGGGTGATGAACTTAGAACAAGGAGCTACGATGTAGTGGCCATTACGGAGACTTGGATATCACAGGGGCAGGAATGGTTGTTGGATGTTCTGGGGTATAGATGTTTCAAAAGAAATAGGGAGGGAGGTAAAAGAGGTGGGGGTGTGGCATTGCTATTCAGGGATGGTATCACAGCTGCAGAAAGGGAGTTTGTGGAGGCGGATTTGATTACTGAGTCAGAATGGGAGGAAGTCAGAAACAGGAAAGGACCCGTCACTTTATTGCGAGTTTTCTATAGATTCCTCAATAGCAACAGAGACACTAAGGAACAAATTGGGAGGCAGATTTTGGAAAGGGGCAGAAATAATCGGGTTGTTGTCATGGGCAACTTCAACTTCCCTAATATAGACTGGAACCTCCTAAGTGCAAATAGTTTGGATGGAGCAGATTTGTTCAGGTGTTTCCAGGAAGGGTTTCTGACTCAGTATGTAGACAGGCCGACTGGAGGGGAGGCCATATTGGATTTGGTGCTTGGCAACTAACCAGGCCAGGTGTCAGATCTCTCGGTGGGAGAGCATTTCGGTGATAGTGATCACAACTCCCTGACATTTACTATAGTCATGGAGAGGGCTAGGAGCAGATGGTATCGGAAAATATTTAATGGGGGTAGGGGGATGTTACAATGCTTTTAGCCAGGAACTGCAGAACTTAAATTATGAACAGACGTTCTCAGGGAAATGCATGACAGAAATGTGGAGGCTGTTTAGGGAACACTTGCTATGAGTGCTGGACAGGTTTGTCCCACCAAGGAAAGGAAGGGATGGTAAGGTGAATGAACCTTGGATGACTAGACATGTGGAACATCTAGTCAAGAGGAAGAAGGAAGCTTACTTAAGGTTGAGGAAGCAAGGATCGGACAGAGCTGTAGAGGGTTACAAGGTAGCCAGGAAGGAACTGAAGAATGGACTTAGAAGAGCGAGGGAGATGTATGAAAAAGCCTCGGCAGGTGGGATTAAGGAAAACTTCATGGCGTTCTATACTCATGTGAGGAACAAGAGGATGGCCAGAGTGAGGGTAGGGCCAATCAGGGATAATGGAGGGAACTCGTGCCTGGAGTTGGAGGAGGTAGGGAACGTCCTTAATGATTAATTTGGTTCAGTATTCACTAATGAGAGGGACCTTGTCATTTGTGAGGATAGGGTGAGATAGGCTGATACTGTCTAATAGACTGATGTTAGGAAGGAGGATGTTCTGGAAATTTTGAAAAACATGAGGATAGATAAATCCCCTGGGCCAGATGGGATATACTAAGGTTGCTACAGGATGTGAGGGAAGAGATTGCTGCACCTTTGTTGATGATCTTTGAGTCCTCACTATCCACTGGAGTAGTACCAGATGATTGGAGGGTGGCAAATTGTTCAAGAAACGGAATAGGGATAATCCTGGGAATTTCAGACCAGTAATTCTTACTTCTGTGATGGGGAAAATGCAGGAAAGTAGATGTGAGGAGTGTTGGATCAGCCATAATCTGATTGAATGGCAGATTAGGTTCAAGGGGCTGAATGGTCTACTCCTGCTCTTGGGTCTTACGGGCTTATTTTTGTAGTGAGCAAATCCCACCACTCTTGACAGAACAGGTAGTATCCCTGTGTTGGCAAAAATAAAATACTGTGCTAGCTGGAATCCTGAGACGAAGACTGGGAATGCTTGAAATACCCGATCGGAGCTGACAGCATTCCTCGGAGACAGAAGCAGCGTGAATGATTCAAGAGGATGGCAAAATGTCATGGGTATGAAATGTCAACTCTTGTTTCTTGTGTCAAAGACATCGCCAAACATACATAGAAAATCCAGTACCTTCTGTTTGTCTTTCCGAACACATTCTTTGAAAGCGATTTTGCTCCCACTTTAGTCAAGGTTTTTAGATCACAATCCGTCCTGTGGGATTGTACAGTCAAAGTGTAATAGTGGAGACAAACGGAAAGTGTGTCAACGTTGGGCTCATAGCTCATGAGTGAGTTGTGGAGCTAATGTTCACTGTATAAGTGGATATTTTGCCTTTGTCTGTTACAAGTTATGCTGCAGAGCTAACTTAACCAGAGTTTGCTCATTTTGGTCACAGATAATGGGAACTGCAGATGCTGGAGAATTCGAGATAACAAAGTGTGGAGCTGGATGAACACAGCAGGCCAAGCAGCATCTTAGGAGCACAAAAGCTGACGTTTCGGGCCTAGACCCTTCATCAGAAAAGGGAGATGGGGAGAGGGTTCTGAAATAAATAGGGAGAGAGGGGGAGGGGGACCGAAGATGAATAGAGGAGAAGATAGGTGGAGAGGAGCGTATGGGTGGGGCGGTTGGGAGGGGATAAGTCAGCCCGGGGAGGACGGACAGGTCAAGGGGGCGGGATGAGGTTAGTAGGTAGGAAATGGTGGCCTGAGGTGGGAGGAGGGGATAGGTGAGAGGAAGAACAGGTCAGGGAGGCGGGGACAAGCTGGGCTGGTTTTGGGATGCAGTGGGGGGAGGGAGATTTTGAAGCTGGTGAAATCCACATTGATACCATTGGGCTGCAGGGTTCCCAAGCGGAATATGCATTGCTGTTCCTGCAACCTTCGGGTGGCATCATTGTGGCACTGCAGGAGGCCCATGATGGACATGTTGTCTAAGGAACGGGAGGGGGAGTTGAAATGGTTCGCGACTGGGAGGTGCACTTGTTTATTGTGAACTCAGCATAGGTGTTCTGCAATACGGTCCCCAAACCTCTGCTTGGTTTCCCCAATGTTGAGGAAGCTACACCGGGTACAGCGGATGCAGTATACCACATTGGCGGATGTGCAGGTAAACATCTGCTTGATGTGGAAAGTCATCTTGGGGCCTGGGATGGGGGTGAGGAGGAGTGGGGGCAAGTGTAGCATTTCCTGCGGTTGCAGGGGAAAGTGCCAGGTGTGGTGGGGTTGGAGGGGAGTGTGGAGCGGACAAGGGAGTAGCCGAGAGAGTGGTCTCTCCAGAAAGCAGACAAGGATGGGGATTGAAAAATGTCTTTGGTGATGGGGTCGGATTGCAGATGGCCGAAGTGTTGGAGGATGATGCATTGTATTTGGAGGTTGGTGGGGTGATATGTGAGGACGAGGGGGATTCTCTTTTGACGGTTATTGTGGGGGCAGGGTGTGAGGGATGAGGTGAGGGAAATGCAGGAGACATGGTCGTGGGCGTTCTCGACCACCGCAGGGGTGGGGGGGGGGTGTTGCGGTCCTTGAGGAACGAGGACATCTGGGATGTATGGGAGTGGACTGCCTCATCCTGGGAG
The DNA here is from genome assembly GCF_030684315.1 of Stegostoma tigrinum. Classification (NCBI taxonomy): domain Eukaryota; kingdom Metazoa; phylum Chordata; class Chondrichthyes; order Orectolobiformes; family Stegostomatidae; genus Stegostoma; species Stegostoma tigrinum. Next base: position 13,803,630 of record NC_081388.1, read on the forward strand.
CAGATGCGGCGGAGGCGGAGGAATTGGGAATAGGGGATTGAATTTTTGCAGGAAGGTGGGTGGGAGGAGGTGTATTCTAGGTAGTTGTGGGGTTCAGTGAGCTTGAAATGGACATTGGTTTCTAGGTGGTTGCCTGAGATAGAGACAGAGAGGTCCAGGAAGGTGAGGGAGGTGTTGGTCCAGGTGAACTTGAGGTTGGGGTTGAAGGTGTTGTTTCAGAACCCTTTCCCCATCCCCCTCTTCTGATGAAGGGTCGAGGCACGAAACGTCAGCTTTTGTGCTCCTGAGATGCTGCTTGGCCCGCTGTGTTCATCCAGCTCCACAGTTTGCTCATTTTGGTACCTTTAAGAGATAAAGAGATGAATATTCGACAAAGATGAAGCAGTTTCCAGTTCTAAACTGTTATTGCACCATGAAGATAAGGTAGATGGCCAACAGCCTTTCCCCATGGTAGGGGAGTCTAAAACTAGAAGGCATAGGTTTAAGGTGAGAGTGGAGAGATATGAAAGGGTCCAGAGGAGTAATTATTTCACACGGAGCGTGGTGAGTGTCTGAAACAGGCTCCCAGAGGTGCTGGTGGAGATGGAGTACAATCTAAGAAACATTTGCGCAGGTACATGGATGGGCTAGGTACGGAGGGTTATGGACCTAACACATGCAAATGGCACTCGATTAATTGTGAAAACTGGGAGGCATGGGCAGGTTGGGCCTCTAAAACTAAGCAAAGGAGCTGTTTATATTTGTTGCAGCTCCGATTATTAGAGTGCCTGCATGAACATGTCAGAGGCTAGGAATCCTGCAGCAAGTAACTCACCTCCTGTCTCCTGCAAAGCCTGCCCACTATTTGCAAAGTACAAGTAAGGAGTTTGCGTGCAGCTCCATCAGCACTCAAGAAACTTAATAGCATCCAAGTCAAAGCAACCCGCTTGATTAGTACCCTATCCATCATCCACTCCCTCCTCCACCCATACATAGTGGCAGCAGTGTGTATAGTCTGTAAGATACTCTACAGTAACTCACCAAGGCTCCTTTAACACCACATTTCAAACCCGAAACCAGGTAGAGGATAAGGGCAGCAGATATCTGGGAACAGCAACACCTTCGAGTTACCCTCCAAGCCACTCAGCATCCTGAATTGGAAATACATTGCCATTCCTTCAGTGTTGTTGGGCCAAAATCCTGTAACTCCTTTCATGTTCTGTGGGTGTCCCTACAGCACATGGACTGCAGCGGTTCATGAAGATGGCTCACCATACCTTCGCAAGGGCAATTAGAGATGGGCAATAAATGCTGCCCTGGCCAGCGATGTCTGTCATCCTGTGAATGAGTAACAAAAACTCCTGAAATGATCAATTTGTTCATTTGTTTTTCTTTTTGGAGAAATCATCTTGTTCAGATGTGCTTGGACACATCTCCAGAGCAGGTGAGGCTTAAGACCAGACCCTCTGGTTCGCTGGTAGGGGCACCATCACTCTGCAACAAGAAGCTGCAGGACTGAGACCCTTTCAAAACCAACCTGTTTTACTGATTTCTTATTAAGGCAGAAGATGGGACTTTTAAGCCAGGCCTCCTGACTCAGAGATAAGAACACTACCACAAGAATGAGTGGTTTGTATAAATCACCTGGTTTTGCTTGTCCATTCCTGTTAACTCCTCATTTTCTATGCTTAACTCCTGAAGATATCAATACAGATTGACCTTTGAACCTATTGGCCTCGGGTGTTCAATTATCCCTCAACCTATGGCTATTCTTCATGAATGCGTTGCTAATGCCCTGTTTCAGCTCATTTACTGCCGATTCTCTCTTCTATGCCATTGCTCTTAGAATCCCTACAGTGCAGATAAAGGCCTTTCAGCCCATCAGGTAACCACTGACGCTCTGAAGAACATCCTACTCTATTTCTATAACCCCACATTCCCATGGTGAATCCAACTTACCTGCACATCTCTGGATCCTATGGGCAATGTAGCACAGCAAATCCATCTAACCTGCACATCTTTGGACTGTAGGAAACCAGAGCACCTGAAGTGGTCCCACACAGACACAGGGAGAATGTACAAACTCCATCCAGTCGCCCAAGGCTGGGATCAAACCCAGGTCCCTGGTACTGTAAGGCAGGAGTGGTAACCAATGAGGCACCATTTATTCTTCCTTCATGCTAAATGAGTTGGAACCAGAGCTCCCTTCCTAAAAGCAATGTGCCTGAACTGCTGCAGTCAATTTGTTTTAGGTACCTACACAATGCTGTGGAGGAAGGCCATCCCTCTTTAAATGCATTGAGTGAGAAGCTGGGCACATGTGGGGTTGTATATTTTGTAAATGAATATTTTGATCCATTTATTGGTCATCAGATGCCACAATGAGATCTGAAGACCAGGAATGAGCTCAGTTAAGACATGACAATGTGGTCACTGTAAGAGCAGCTTCTGGGATACAGTTTCAGAATACTTTGTTGAGGGGGGAATCTTTTCATCTGGAGAGCTGGTGAATCTTTGGAATTCCATACTCCAGAGTCTCAACCATTGTGTGACAGTCTTTCTTTTCGAGGGAACTGAGGGATTTTTACAAATGGCGTATCGTAAAGGTGCAGTCCCTGATGATGTGCAGCGGTCACTTTTGCATCAGAATGTGAGACAGTCCTTCAGTTTTGTCTTTAAAACCATGGCGATTAGATTCACAGTTGGTGAAAGGACAATCTTGGGAGGAGAAGTGACATTAGGAACAGCGCAAGCTTGGGTGCGTTCAAGATGTAGATCAATAGATTTCTATATTTTAAAATATGAAGGAATAGTGCAGGAAGATAGTGCAAAGAAAGCCATGTTCTGGCAGAATGGAGGCGCAATTACGGGCCAAATGGCATCCTTTTGCACTAATTTTTATGTTCCAATCTGAACTTCTCAGTGCAAAATGAACAATTATTAATAGTAGGAAATTAAACCTATAAAACTTATAGTTGAAGAGAAGTGAGTCTTGATAGATTGGTCTTACCTTGAATCATCATTCATTGAAGAAACTACCTACACAGCCTGAATTAGCAGGAAACCTATGGCTGTCATGCTTCAACGGAAGTTCCGTCATTTCCAACAAAGTGCTGGTCAGCAACTGATTCCATATTTTCCTGAGCAGCCCTGATTCCATTCCTGTTCTCCACACAATGCCTGCTGAGGCCTCTGTGTGTTTATTATCAAAGTGCACCTCTCCCCACAGTATAATCTATCCAGTCGCAGAATAGACTGCTTTCTGAATAATCCCCTGCATGTCAGTGCCCACGATTGAATGTGGCAGTTTGAGGCTTAGCTGTGATATTTCTATTTAGCCTTGGCTACCTCTTCCATCGTGACTCACTCACCACGATGGTCTGTGTGAGAAATGTGAAAACTATTTGTGAGTTTGTTCCTTTGCAATGATTCACTGCCCTTTAGGCGAGTTACTTAGATTCTCCATCGCAGTGAACTCGACTGAATAAGGAAAACGTGTGGCGGTTGTGGGTTTGGGTGTGGTAGGGGGGACAGGGTGAAAAACAAAAGTTTTTATTGCAGCCTTGAAGCTATGAGTCAGCCACAACATGAAAGGGCTTTTAATTAATGCTTACTTTGTTTTCCAGAGTTCGAATACAACTAGAAAAAAGGAGATAAGGTTGGCAAAGCTTTTCACCTTGCTCACATCAGGACAGCTGCAAGAAAATCAAATTTTACATATTCATGGTATAAATTTTTGTAATTGAGCATTTAACCAGAGCAACTTGTGTTTGTAGAATGCCTCTAACATTATAGAACATCTCAAAGCTCTTTGTTCTGTCAATCTGGATCTAAGTCAATGGGTGAGGCAGAAGCAAAGTCACCTTCCTTAGTGGGTAGAGTTTATTAACTGCTCAGTCTTAGAGTTCTTTCTAGCCCCAGTGTTACGGTGCTCCCCTATGGGATGAACAATGGCGTAGTGGTATTATTGATAGATTATTAATCCCCAAAACTCAGCTAATGTGCTAAATCCAAATTGCACCACGGCAGGTGGTAGAATTTGAGCTTAATTAAACAAAAAACAAATCTGGAATTAAGGGCCTAATGATGACCATGAAGTCATTGTCGATTGTCAGAAAAACCCATCTGGTTTGCCAATGCACTTTAGGGAAGGAAATCTGCCATCCTTAGGTGGTCTGGCCAACATGTGATTCTGGACCAACTGTATTGTGTTTGACTCTTAGCTGCCCTCTGGGTAATTAGGCCTAGCCTGAGACACCCACTTCCCATCAGTGATTAAAGGGGTTAAAAGAAAGTGTGTGCTTGTGGATTGGTTAGCTTGGGTAACAGGTTTCCAAAGCAATGCAATGTGCTACTAACAGAGTGGGATCAATTCCTGCACTGGCTCAGGTCACCGTAAAGAACCCTCTCCCCTCATCCATGGCGTAGTGACCCTCAGGTTAAACCGCCACCCATCATCCAGAGATGCCCTATACTCTAGTAAGTCTGTGTTTGCTTTACCTTATTTAAAAAAAGCAATCCATTCGGGGATGTACTCACACACCTCTGGAGTAGGCAGGACATGAACCCAGCCCTTCTGGTTCAGAGGCATGGATACTACCACTACCCCATACAACTATCACCGTGACATTTTTTTGTTTTATGTTTCTTTTAACCATCGCCAGTGAAGCCAATCAAATATTTACAAGCAAAACCCATTAGGTGAGCCATCACAAGTCAGGAGGGGTTAGGGAGAGCAAGACTGGGCTAAAGCAAAATGGAGTTTGAGGGGAAATAAGGCACTGTATCCCGCCACAGTGACCGCTTCTCTCTGATGATGACTTTACCTTCACACTCTTATACATCAACAGCTACCATCTTGATTTTCCTAAACAAAGTCATTAATAAATTTAACAACACGAATAACGGGGCATTAATTATCTAACAGAATCTGATGCTAAGATAATGTCGGGAAATGCTAAGATAGGCGATCAAAATCTTGACCAAAGAGGGATGTTTGTGTTGGTGGAGTGCAACAGTTCACTCAGAGGCAGGGTTGCATGTCAACATGCATTTTTGTTTGTTGTAATCTGTTGTTATGGATGGTCGCATTGGAAGTGCCAAGCTCTGTCAATCACACAGTGGACCAGAAATCCTTCTGCACTGCCTGCACACTATTAGCATGTATTGTGGAAGTATTCAGATTAAATATTCACTTCTGCTTGGCCGCTTTAGGAGCACACCTTCAGGTCCTGGGAGTGGGAATCAGTGCTGGAACTTCTAGGTCAGGGGCAAGGACACTACCCGCTTCTCCGTGAGCCCTTACTGAGCAATTTAAAAGAGGGGGGGAAGGAGACAGAGGGGTTTAGAGAGGAAATCTCGGGCAACTGCAGATGGCACATTTATCTAATTCCAGAGTAATTGCAGGGCACAGAAAGGGTAGAGAAATTGGCACCATCTCTTGATGACTTGCTCCTCCAGTGATTTGTAAATTGGCCTCACAGCCCGTAATTGGTTTCTTTCCACTTGTTACAATTGCCACATAGAGGGGGGCTTCCCACTTCCTGTTGGGTGGCCCTCTGCATTCTGGTGAGCGATGGAGATTCCGCAGCTCGGCCTCTGTGAAAATATTTGGTCTTGCACTCATCAGGATTCACTGCAGGTCAAGCACGAGGCCTGAGCTGATTGACCCAGTTTCCAGAGCCTGCAGGCACTGTGATTAAGAAGCCTCAGGCAGCTACCTTCCACTCCCGCACATCCCAGATGTCCAAGTTCTTTAAGGACCGCAACTTTCCCCCCACAGTGATCGAGAACGCCCTTGACCGTGTCTCCCGCATTTCCTGCGACACATCCCTCACACCCCGCCCCCGCCACAACCGCCCCAAGAGGATCCCCCTTGTTCTCACACACCACCCTACCAACCTCCGGATACAACGCATTATCCTCCGACACTTCCGCCATTTACAATCCGACCCCACCACCCAAGACATTTTTCCATCCCCTCCCCTGCCTGCTTTCCGGAGAGACCACTCTCTCCGTGACTCCCTTGTTCGCTCCACACTGCCCTCCAACCCCACCACACCCGGCACCTTCCCCTGCAACCGCAGGAAATGCTACACTTGTCCCCACACCTCCTCCCTCACCCCCATCCCAGGCCCCAAGATGACATTCCACATTAAGCAGAGGTTCACCTGCACATCTGCCAATGTGGTATACTGCATCCACTGTACCCGGTGCGGCTTCCTCTACATTGGGGAAACCAAGCGGAGGCTTGGGGACCGCTTTGCAGAACACCTCCGCTCAGTTCGCAATAAACAACTGCACCTCCCAGTCGCAAACCATTTCCACTCCCCCTCCCATTCTCTTGATGACATGTCCATCATGGGCCTCCTGCACTGCCACAATGATGCCACCCGAAGGTTGCAGGAACAGCAACTCATATTCCGCCTGGGAACCCTGCAGCCATATGGTATCAATGTGGACTTCACCAGTTTCAAAATCTCCCCTTCCCCTACTGCATCCCTGAACCAGCCCAGTTCGTCCCCTCCCCCCACTGCACCACACAACCAGCCCAGCTCTTCCCCCCCACCCACTGCATCCCAAAACGAGTCCAACCTGTCTCTGCCTCCCTAACCGGTTCTTCCTCTCACCCATCCCTTCCTCCCACCCCAAGCCGCACCCCCAGCTACCTACTAACCTCATCCCACCTCCTTGACCTGTCCGTCTTCCCTGGACTGACCTATCCCCTCCCTACCTCCCCACCTACACTCTCTCCACCTATCTTCTCTACTCTCCATCTTCGGTCCGCCTCCCCCTCTCTCCCTATTTATTCCAGTTCCCTCTCCCCATCCCCCTCTCTGATGAAGGGTCTAGGCCCGAAACGTCAGCTTTTGTGCTCCTGAGATGCTGCTTGGCCTGCTGTGTTCATCCAGCCTCACATTTTATTATCTTGGAATTCTCCAGCATCTGCAGTTCCCATTATCTCAGGCAGCTACCTTCCCCACTTTTGTCTTTCTCACATTGTACCAAACTACAGAATGTCTTCCAACACATAGTCCTGGACCTTGGAACATGCCACTCAGTCGTGGTCATTGTTTTTGCGCTGGAAGACAGGCATGCTGTATGTTTATTTTTCAGACTCCCAGTGGTGACACTGGGAGAGTGCACTATCGCAGTGGCCTTACTTTCTAAGATGTTCAGAGAGCCCCTACAGTGTGGAAGCAGACCATTCAGCCCATCAAATGCACCTGCCCTCTGAAGAACATATCACCCAGACCCACACACCCCTGACCTATCCCTGCATTCCCCACAGCTAACCCACCCAGCCTGTACATCCTTGGTCACTATGGGCAATTTAGCCTGGCCAGTCCACCCTAACCTGCAGGTTTTTGGATTGTGGGAGGAAACCAGAGCGAACCCTTGCAGACATGGAGAGAATGTACAAACTCCACATAGATAGTTGCGCGAGAGTGGAATCTAGCCCACTTCCCTGGCGCTGAGAGGCATTAGTATTAACCACTGAGCCACCACCATTTTGTTCCTTGAGAGTGAATAGTTGAAAGTAAACAGTTTCAACTGGCATGGGTTAACCCTTTAACAGCTGCTGCGTGGTAGACCTTTCACTTGCCAGGCCACTTCTGTCAACACCAGCTACACAACTTTGCTGCGTGTTGCTAACGGTTTACTGAGGGAACATTTTTTATTGCATGTTATGTGAAGTGATATCTTGTCCCTCTAGGCGAGCCAACTGTCTGATGCTAAGAACCCAAACAACCGAAACAAGCCACATGAGTCGGGCTAATGTTTGCATAGCACTAGGTGCCAAATCTGCCTTCCAGGGGTACTCACCCAGTGAATGCAGGCACAGGCTGGTGAAGGACAAGGCCCTGGGAGAGAGTTCAAAACATGCTGCGCTCAAATCAGGCAGCTTTCCACACTGATGGTCTAGACAGGACCACCCAACCTGTCAGAGGCTTGTTTTACACTGTGGGGAATTTCAGTGCTAAGAAATGGAACAAATTCTCATGTTTTTGGCACCCAGACACAGCATTTGAGTTCTCCCTCGGTGGCCAGGTGCACAGTAAAGCTTTGTCCATACCGCCCAGCATTCCGCGATAAGGGAAACCCTCCCGACTCCATTCCCTGTGTCCCCTCGTTACAAATCCCACCCAAAGCCATTGCAGACAGCTGTGGGCTCCCATTCAAGTTGGCTGGGAGTCTCCGAGGACTGGGTGGGGCCAGGGTTTCGACACGGTCATGTGTGTTTATCCTTCGTGGGTCCGTAACACTGACCGCTGCTATGTTCCCAAAAGCAATGGATATTTGGAAAATTTCCCAGCTAAGCCTGACGTTATAAAGAGCTCCTTATATTTCCTAAAGGAAATACGCTAGAGGTACTTGATGATGAATGATTTCCAGAGGCAGCAGAATCGCCACAGGAACAGGCCATTCAGCCCATCAAGTTCACATTGACCCTCTGAAGTGTATCCCGGCCAAACTCACCCCCACTACCCTACCCCCATATTTCCTATGGCTAACCCACCTAGCCTACCCATCCCTGGGCACTGTGGGTAATTTAGCATGGCCAATCCACCCTAACCTGCACACCTTAAGACTGTGGGAAGAAACCACACACAGACACAGGGAGAACACATAAACAGCTACCCGATGCTGGAATTGAACCTGTGTCCCTGGTTCTGTGAGGCAGCAGTGCTAACTACCAGACCATACCACCAGTTTGCCTTGCTTGCCACTGCCTGAAATTGAAAGTAAAAATGGAAGGGGTGGCTCAGTGGTTAGCACTGCAGCCTCACGGCACCAGGGACCCAGGTTCGATTCCGGCCTTGGGCAACTGTCTGTGCGGAGTTTGCACATTCTCCCCATGTCTGCGTGGGTTTCCTCCGGGTGCTCCAATTTCCTCCCACAGTCCTATCCGCTCCCTACCTCCCCACCCACACTCACCTCTACTGGCTCCATCCCCGCCCCTTTAACTTGTTTGTCTCCTCTCCACCTATCTTCTCCTTTATCCATCTTCGATCTGCCTCCCCCCTCTCCGTATTTATTTCTGAACCCTCTCCCCCTCCCCCTTTTCTGATGAAGGGTCTTGGCCCGAAACGTCAACTTTTGTGCTTCTAAGATGCTTCTTGGCCCGCTGTGTTCATCCAGCCCCACACTTTGTTATCTTCAGAGGGCCGGTGTGGACTTGTTGGGTCAAATGGCCTGTTTCCACACTTTCGGGGTTCTACCGGGAGTTCTTTGTGCCTCATTGGGAAAGAAAGTCAAACTCTTAACCTGATGTGGAATCATTGTCTCATTTCTACTTCCCTCCAGTTTCTGATCTGCTCAGATCAATTATAAGGGGCACTTTGGGTGACTTTGAATCAATCTGTGCAGCCTTAAAGTAAATGAGAATTTTGTTTTGTTGGATTAGGGTGGAAACAAATCATAGACTCTCGACAGTGCAGTAAGAGGCCATTTGGCCCATCAAGTCTGCACCAACCCTCCGAAGTGCATCCCTGTATTTTCCAAGGCCAGTCCATCTAAGTCTGTACGTCCTCAGTCACTACAGACAATTTAGCATGGCCAATTCACCCTAACCCTGCACATTGTTGGACTGTGCGAGGAAACTGGAGCACCTGGAGAAAATCCATGCAAACACAAGGAGAACGTGCAAACTCCACGCAGACAGTCGCCTGAGGTTGGAATCAAACCCAGATGCTTGGTGCTGTGAGGCAGCAGTGCTAACCGCTGAGCCACCCTGTGAGTGTCCCAAAACTCAGATTATGGTGCAACTCTGAGTGGGTTTGCTCAGTCATACGCATCAGTCAACCACCCTGGTGGAGCGTTGGTGGCGCATATGGGTCAGATAAGGACAGAATGAAAGGATTTCTCCCTTTAAACAATGTTAATGAAATAACACAGTTTGCACAACAAGCTCCACAGTCAGTTTCGCAGATGCTAATGTTTTTAATTAAATAGCTATTTTCTAACTGCGAGGTCTGGATTTGAACTCAAATTCCCCAAATTATTAATCCAGTTACATAACCAGTTCACAGTGATGCCATTTTCAAAATTGCTATGACTTGACTAGCACCTGCAAGGAAGGTTATGGAGAATACTCAAATCCAGGGACTGAGCTCCAGAACTTTGATTCAGACTTGGATCAAATTTACAGTGTTTGGTAAAAGAGATTTTATTTTCACTTAGTGTTCTCACCTAATTTGTTGCAGCTCTTCCCTTATTCTTACCTTTTGACCAACGTGTGTGCCAATTTTTTAACATTGATTCATGGGATTTGGGTATCGCTAGCCAGACTACTGGGACACACTGACCCTCAGATTAAACTCATCTCCCATTGTCTCTGTGGCTATGTAATTTTCACTTTCACCTCCTACTGTGCGGTGGCTCAGCAGTTAGCACTGCTGCCTCACAGTGCCAGGCATCTGAGTTCAATCCCATTCTGGAGTGACTGTCCGTGTGGAGTCTGCGCATTCTCCCCGTGTCTGCGTGGATTTCCTCCCACAGTCCAAAGGTGTGCAGGTTAGGGTGGAATGGCCATGTTAAATTGTCTGTAGTGTTCAGGGATGTGTAGGCTAGCTGGGTTAGCCATGGGAAATGTGGGTTTACAAAGATGGGCTGGGGTGGGGTGCTTCTCTCCAGAGGGGCAGTATGGACTTGGAGGGCTGAATGGCCTGTTTCCACACTATAGGGATTCTATGATGTGTCCAGCTGGTCATTCAGTTATATCAAACTGCCACAGGGGGCATGCATTCAACTACTTAGAATTTAAGTGAAAGCATTATTGATGACCTTGGCTGTTAAATCTGCTGGGTCATGTTGTTAGAGTCTGATAGTAATACTGTCCCCCAGCCCTGCCTATGGTTCACAGTGCATTGTTTCATCAACTTAGGACAGTTCATTGAGTCTTGTCTCCAAGTCTATTCCCGAGACAAGAGAACGTGAGAGATGGAGTTCTCCTGATCTTCTGTGGGCGAGGGGGTGGACAAGTGACAGGGAGTTCAGGAGATTACTGTCTGTAGCCATAGGCCTTTACAAAGTTTGTCATGACCACAGGAACTTTCGAAGAGCAATGACTGGGGGTATTCATTGAGGAGTTTGGGGGGGAGGAGGGGGGGAATGGAGACAATCTGACAGTCTCCCCCCGTCGCTATTTGTGGGATCTTGCCATGCGCACGTGATTGGCTGTGTGATCTAGAAGTCAGCAGCGATGTCTAGTTCCAAAAACAGTACAGTAGCTGGGAGTGTGTTGCAGGTGGGAGAGCATTTGAGCAGGTAGAAGTACAAATTTCTCTTTGTGACTCAATCCTACTCTCCCTGAAAGTCGCTTGAATCGAACAGATTCAGCACAAGCGCAATGGAAAGAAAAAGAAACAAAACGACCTTTTCTGTCTCTTATGTAACACATAACATTCAGGAATTTCCTGCTGTTGAAATACTTAACCAAAAAATAAAAACACATGTAAAAACCAAAAGTAAAGCTGGAATCCAGCAGCGTCTTCATTTGGAGCAAAATCTATTTTTAACTGTGATCTGCTAAACTCAATCCTTCATGCGTGTATTTGGAGAATATATTTCTCTCTGCGCTCACTGCCAAATTGACCAGGGGGAAAGATAACACAGTTGATTGTGAGTGAGCAATTTTCAGTTCCTTATTGTGTCTCTGAAGGTACAGTCATTCAGGATGAGTCATTGGAATAGATTTTCTGCCATTTTCCATTGTTGTCTAGCCCCCATCCACATGGCATACTTTTCCCTGTAACCCTTTCCTCGTCAGATCTGTCTTAATCCGACGTTCCTCCCTTGACAGTATTCATGCCATCAAATTGCTCTTTGGGAGCTTGCTGTGCACAAATTGCTGCCACCTGGAAGGACAGGGGCTGCAGACAGATGGCAACCTGGAAATTTCCCTCCGAGACACTCACCATCCTGACTTGTAAACCCGTCGCTGTTCCTTCAGTGTCAGAATCCTGGGCCACTCTCCTCAGTGGCATAATGGATATTAAATAGCCCCTAGCCCCCACTCCAACCCCCGACATCGCAGCTGTAGTTCACAAAACTCTCACCATTACCTTCCGAAAGGCAATTAGGAATGGGCAATGCCCACATTGTGTGAATAAGTAGAAACAATGGACATCATTTTTCCCACATCACAATAGTAACTATACTTCAAAAAATCCTTTCATTGGCTCTAATGCTCTTTGGGATGTTCTCAGGTGATACTAGCCTTCCAGTTGTTTCCTTAGCTTGGCCTCAAAGAAACAAATATTTAATATTCAGACCTTTTGTTTCTCTACCAGGTTGTTTTCAAAACCCAGCCTTTCCAGGATTTCTGGCAAGTGTCTTCAGAAGGTGTCTGCTGTGCGATGCAGTTCCAGCATTTGCCCCTGTCCTGTCTTCCTGGTCACTCCGCAATTAACAACCCCAGAGCATAATGATCTACTCTTTACCCCATTGCGGTTTGTGGGAGATTGCAAACTGGATGCATATCCTACGTAACAACGCCTCAAAAAGCACATCATTGGTTTTGCAAGTTCCTTTGATCACGCTGAGAATCTTACTCCCAGAATATAAACTAGCTAAGATCATGATCATTGTTTGACTGTAATTGTGAAACTACTAGATTGTTGTAGAAACCCATCTGGTTCACTAATGCCCTGTAGGGATGGAAATCCGCCTTCCGTATCCTTGTCTGGCCCATATGTGACTCCAGACCAACAGCCTGGAGCCTGAAGAAATGTCATACTGGGCTCAAAATGTCAACTGTGCTTCTGTTGCCACAGATGTTGCCACACCTGCTGAGTTTCTCCAGCACTTTCTGATTCTGTTTGTAATTAACCCGCGCTGAAGGATGCTAACTAAGTATATGGTGGAGATAGAATAGTCGGATATGTTGAGAGAGTGAAACAAATGAAATGCAGGTGAGGGTGTAGCGAGGAGGTAGACATAAAACATGATGACCATCACAATTGGGCTGAATGCTTGTTCCTGAAATGTTAAGTTGGTATATTTTCAGATACCAGCTCTGCTGGTTAATATTCATTGCGGCCAAGTCTGCCAGAACTATTTGAGATATCTTAGTAAGATTCACTGCTATTGTTCCTTTGTATTCCTTCCAGTATGATGGCTCAGTGGCAAGCATTGCTGCCACACAATGCCATGGACCTGGGTTCAATTCTAGCTCCAGGTGTCTGTCTGTGTGGAGTTTGCACCTTCTCCCTGTTTCTGCATTGTGTTTCCTCTATGTGAGCTCTGGTTTCTACCCACAGTCTGAAGATGTGCAGGCTGGATGGTTTGGCCATGCTAAATTGCTTCCCAGTGTGCAATGATTTGAGGTCTAGGTGGCATAGTCATGGAGTGTAGTAGGGGGTTTGTTGGACTGCTCTTTGGAGAGTGGGTGCAGGATTTGATGGACTGAATGGCCTCCTTCCACACTGTAGAGATTCCATATTTACTGCTACAAAGTGTGGTGGGATGTCTAGTGGATGTATTCAGGAGATGAGAGGCTCAGTCTGGATAAACAGCGTAAGTTTATTACATAGTACTTAATAGCTAGTTATAGTTCATCTCAGTCACATGCCAGTCCTTTGTAAGATCTTAGGTAATAATTAACAGTAAGCATGCAAGACTGTTAGTTTGCAATTCAGAACACGATTAACTCCTTTGAGAATGAGTTCTTTGTATCCTGATGGGCACAGTTCCTCACCTGATCTCAGTTAACCCTTGCAGGTACAAAATGCACCCGACAATGCTGGCCACCTCTCACAAATGAGTCAAGGAACTTTTTCTTAATGGACAGAAAAGTAATTCTATTTCTATTACACGGCCCAACCGCAATGGCTCATTGAAGATTTCACATTGGTGATTTTGCAGATGGATTTTAGTAGAAGCTTGAATCGTGAATTGTAACCACACAATTGCTCATGCAAATTCTTGACTGAGTCCGAAATAGAAACTCTATCCCAGTGTTTAAACATTGAAGAGCACTGTAAATACTATAATAACTTTTATCAAGGGTCAAAGAATTGTTGGAGGATCGGAGGAAAATTGGGCTGACGAGTGGCAGATGGAGTTTAATCTAGGTCAATGTGAGGTGCTGCATTTTGGAAGGGTAAATCAGGGCAGGACTTATACACTTAATGGTAAGGTCCTGGGGAGTGTTGTCAAATAAATCGACCTTGGGGTACAGGTTCATCGTTCCTAGAAAGTGTAGACGCAAGTAGATAGTGTAGTGAAGAAAGTATCTGGTATGTTTGCCTTTATTGGTCAATGCATTGTGCCTGGGAGTTGCAGCTGTAGAGGATATTAATTAGGCCCACTTTTGGAGTACTGCATTCAATTGTGGGCTCCCTGCTATAGGAAAGATACTGTGAAATTTGAAAGGATTTGAGGGTTTGAGCAATCGGGAGAGACTGAATAGGCTGGGGCTACATTCCCTGGAGTATTGGAGGCTGAGGGGTGACGTTATAGAGTTTATATAATCATGAGGATATGGATAGAGTGATTAGCCAAGGTCTTTTCCCCAGGGTAGGGGAGTCCAAAACTAGGTTTAAAGTGAGAGGATGAAGATTTAAAAGGGACCTAAAGTCCTGAGGAGTGGTGGGTGTATGGAATGAGCTGCCAGAGGAAGTGGTGCAGGCTGGTACAATTACAACATTTAAAAGGCATCTGGATGGGTACATGAATAGGAAGGGCTTAGAAGGATATGTGCCAAATGCTGGCAAATGGGACTAGATTAATTTAGGATATTTGGTCGGCATGGACTTAATGGCCTTTATCCTTGCTGTGCAGCTCTAAGACTCCCTGATTCTATCAGGGGAGTCTGAGTATCAGAGGTGATTGGGAGGTTCAGAGGTAGTGGTTGGTAGGTTGGAAGAGATCGAGTATCAGGGGAGAATTCAATGGTCAAGGGAGAGTTGAAGGTTCAGGGGTCTTGTAAAGGTGGTCTCTAACCAACCTTTCCAGAGATGTAAAAAAAAAACTAGCATTAAGAGTCAAATGATGACTGTGAATCCATTGCAGAAAAACACCACATAGTACTAATGTCACTTAATACTAATACTAATACTTAATACTTAATACTAATACTAATACTACCCACTAATATCCTTTAGTAAATGAATCTGCCACCATCACCTAGTCTGGCCTACATGTGACACCAGGCCCACAGCAATGTGGTTAACGCTTAAGTGTTCTCTGGGCAATAAATCCTGGTCCAACCAGTGACACCCTCATCCTGTGAATGAATTTTTAAAAAAATTCCATCCCTCTGGAGCAATTTGGACTCAAATCCTAGAGGTAGGAGCAGTACCAGCCTGCCACATAAGCTCTGTCAAACGAAAGCCTATTTGTTGAGTTTAAGCACATCCACCTGCCGCATTGGGCATTTGGAACTCTGACATGGAAAACTGCCCCTTGTTCAAGATTATTAATCCATTCAATTACCATTGTCTCCCCAAAGAGTATCGTGTGTTTTTTTTGTCCCTTAACAGAATGAGGGTACCTCATTAGTAACAACAGGTATTGTGTAGTAAGTACGGTCTTATTTGTACCATAAAATCGTAATTCATACCAATCTGATAAAAAAAACAAATCTTGACAAGTTTTCAATGTTCTCCTTTCTGAACACCCATCAATACGTTCAGACAATTACGGGAACAGGCTTAGGTTGGGTTAGCGTGACCTGAAATTACTACTTAACTGCTGATTTATTTGTGGAGAAAATTTGCTGTCAAGTGGTTTTTGATTTCTAAATGACAGTTTCACTGCGTCCTCTGGCTTGATGACAGAATCAGATAAAGTCAAGTGCTGCCAATTATTTTTCATAGGTAGACAGAGCCATGCATGTGTCCCATTTCAATCCTCAAATATACCGCCCTCCTTCCTCATTCCTCACTAGTTGGGAATCGAACTGTGTTTTGTCTGGCCCTTTACAACTGATATTATTTTACAGGACAGAAAGAGGTCATTCATTCCATTGTATCTGTGCTGGCTCCCACCTACTCTTCCCCTTCTCCTCACTGTTTGTAAAATGTTTTCCTTTACAAGTGCTCATCCAATCTCATTTTGGAGCTACTCTTGAATTTGCTTGCAACATTTCTTCGAGCGAATATTTTTACTGCCTACAGCAACAATCTGACGTAAAATAGAATCTCCATTTCCATGTTTTATTTCGATTCCAGTTCCATCAAACCTCGAGTTCCCAAGCACACCTCTGAACTGCAAACACCTCAGATCAGGCTTTGCTCAGGTTTGGAGTCAAACATGTGGCAGAATTTTGGCCCATCTTTTCTCTGATGGGATCTTTGGGCTAACCATTCTAAGCTTGGTGGAGAAAGGCTTGTGGAAGGTGCAGGAAGTGAGGGATGGGGAACAGAGGGGAGAACCGGGAGTGTGGAGTGAAACTCCACAGGGATAGCTGCCCTGACTCAGGATGAACTTCCTGACAGCCTCTTCCCAGAGGCCAGCCTGGAGATGATGTCCTCATAAGATTATCACTGGGCTGTTAATCCAGTGACCCAGGCAATGTACTGGGCATCCAGGTCCGAATCCTAACACAGCAGATGGTGGAATTTGAATTCAATAAAAATCTGGAATTACGGATCTAATGATGACCATGAATCCATTGTTGGGAAAACCCATTCAGGAGGAGGCAATTATGTACCAATATTATCGCTGGACTAATAATCAAAAAACTCATCTAATATTCTGGGGTACCAGTTCAAATGGTAACATTTGAATCCAATAAAAACCTGGAGATAGTGGTCCAATGATGGAAGAGTTGATGTGCTATCCTTACATGCATGTGACTTCAGACATACAGTAATGTGATTGACTCTCATTTGTTCTCTGGGCAATTGGGGATTGGACAATAAATGCATTTAGCTCATCCTCAAGAGTGAAGAAAAAGAGGGTAAAGCTGTAGTCAAGGGTTCTTCTCCCACACAAATGAATTTTTGAGACAGCCACTTCCTCACTGAGACTGGGAGTCTGTAAACCGACCGACGGCAGCTAGTAAGGTAGGCCGGAAAGCCGCAACATGCAAACTAGGCTAGAGGGGCACCTGTCTCTCCACACCAGTGGGCTGACCATCTCTTGGGCCTTCCTTCGTTAATGATGTTCAGGCAAACCATCAAGCATGGCTTAGTTCTGGTGCTGCCACCCCCCAACCCTCCCCACCCCCACACTGTGGTGGGACTGACTGGCTTTGGGCCTTCCCATGAGGCCTCTTGCAGGGCAATCAAAGATGACAAACGTTGTGAGCAGCCAATCCTGAGGGCGCCTCACGTAAAGCTGTTGTGCCTGACGTCAAGACCACAGGTGGGTTCATGCCCCACAACTCAACACAGCTCGCACTGGGAATTGGATGTCGCTGACATGAGAAAGATCCTGGGTTCAAATCCCGGGCAGCATTTGATTGCTTGTCTCCCATTTGAAAATTCCACTGGCTGTGTGGTTGGCCTGGATTAATGCCCTTGTTTATCCAAAAATAAACTTTTGGCATAAAATTAGTAAAAATACATTGCAAAGCAATTAGTCTTGAAAATTCCAGACAGTGCAATAAAATCCAGAGGTATCTACCAGTCTGAGATGCCTCAATACAATTTCAACAGACTTGATGTTTACAATATCTACCCTTTGTTACTGGAATCAAAATGTTAACTCCACTTTCTTTCCACTGATGCTACCAAACTGCCTGGTTTTTCCAGTGATTTCTGTTTTTGATACAGAAAGTGTATGCGGCTAAACAAATGGGCTTCCAGCAAAAAGGTTTTCCATCTTCCTTATTGGGAATGTCAGAAATCTGAAGAAGCATCAATATGTCCCAAGTAAACACAATCTATTGGCGGAGATAGTAGGAACTGCAGATGCTGGAGAATCTGAGGTAACAAGGTGTAGAGCTGGATGAACACAGGAGGCCAGGCAGCATCAGAGGAGCAGGAAAGCTGGCGTCTGAGATCTGAAGAAGGGTCTGGGCCCGAAACGTCAGCCTTCCTGCTCCTCTGATGCTGCTTGGCCTGCTGTGTTCATCCAGCTCTACACCTTGTTGTCTCACTATCTTTTGGCACATAGCCAATAAATAAGGAATTGTAAAGCAGCCTATCACAATCAGACACCTCACATTGCTTCTCAAACAACAGCTTTCTCATGAGAAACAGTGGCTTTTGTCGTCCAGGCCATATCTCAAAAGCATGTTTTGTTTCATGCACTTTGATTGCTGAGTACCAACCCACCGACAGCCTGCATTTACATAACACCTGCAACATAGAAAATGGCCACGGGTGTGTTTTGCAGAGAGAGAAGTCAAAATTAACCCCAAGCCAAAGAAGGAAAAATTCAAAAGGATGAAGAAATAGGCTTTCAGGAGAGTTTTCAAAATTCAAGCTATGAAGGGGGAAGAGATAGTGTCAAAAGAAGAAAACTATTCCTGCTTTTTGCGAAGTCTAGGGCTAAGGGCATAGGGACTATGACAAATCGTTAAAAGATCAGTAGTTATCAAGTCATACAGCATGGAAACGGAACCTTCGGTTCAACCACTCCGTGCCAACCATAATCTCAAACTAAACTAGTTCCACCTGCCTGTGCTTGGCCCATATCCAAACATTTCTTACTCATGTACTTATCCAAACATCTTCTAAATGTTTTAACTCTACCCACATCCAGAACTTCTTCTAGAAGTTCATTCCTCTATGAGCTACTCATGTCTTTTTTAACACTTTCTCTTCTCACCTAATTGATATGCCCCCATTCACCCTCTCCAAGCCCCTCATGGTTTTACAAGCCTCAAGAAGGTCACCCCTCAGCCTTCTACACTCCAGTGGAAAAAGTCCCAGCCTACCATCCTTTCAGAGTGTAACCAGGATATTAGGAAAGAACACAAACTTTGATAGGAGCTTAGAACCCTCTTCCGCAAGAGGTCATTGATGCTGAGATCAATTGCCAATTTTAAAATTGCCATTTTTGTTAGTCTGCCATTATGGTAGCTAGATGGCAGCCAGGATCTTATTGAATGGTGAAATGGGGCTGAATGACCCATGCTGAATCGTATGAAGTGTTGAAGCAGAACTGTGTGGTTCAAAGGCAGAGAGGTGGATAAATGTCGACCCAGTCGCAGACTAACATCAGACAACTGACTGAACAATCTGGACTGTGCTCACAGTTACATCAATAACTGGTTTAAGTGAACCAATTGAGCATTCAGGTGACATTGCCCATTTGTAAAATGACATGCACTCACATGCAGACACCTATTCTCTGCAAAAAAAGGGATATGTCAAACCTTCCACTTTTATTGAATTTCCTGGGAAACCTATAACACCTGTCACTTTCTCCATGGCACCCCCTCAGCCAATCAGCACCCTTCTTCTCCTGCGCTCTAAGTTTTTGTGGTTGTTTGAAAATTGGCATTCTTGCATTTGTCCTATGTGTATGAGACGAAAAAGTTCCGGTAACATGAGCGGCACAGTGGCTCAGTGGTTAGCACTGCAGCCTCACGGTACCAAGGACCCAGGTTCAATTCCAGCCTTGGGTGACTGTCTGTGTGAAGTTTGCACCTTATCTGTGTGGGTTTCCTCCCACAGTCCAAGGATGCACAGGCTAGGCAGCTCATCCATGCTAGATTGCTCTGTGGTGTTTGTGTTAGATGGACTAGCCCTGGGAAATGTTGGGGTTGTGGGAAGTTGCGTCTGGGTGGAAAGATCTCCAGAGGGTCTGAATGGCCCGTTCCTGCACTGTAGGGAATCTAAGATTACATCAGACTATTTTAATTTCTGCTAATTCACTGAGTGTGGCTTTGTCATAATTATCAAATGAGCGCCCCTTAAAAAAAGGGGACACACCAGGACTGGCCTATGTGTACCCTGCATGGAAAGTGGTTAATAAATGCCACCTGTGACAGCCCTTAGCCTTCTAACTCATGTGGGTGAGTGCGGCAAAGTCAGACCTGTTTTTTCCAGGCTGGCACCTGGTTACAATATCTTTCACGCAAGGTGATCAATAGTCAGGTCCAACAGGAGCATTATGCAGTGGCAGTGGCATTTATCTTCTGAGTCACAAAAGTCTGCTCTAGTTGCATATTTGACAATGAATAGCTGTCAGTAAATTCTGAATAGATGGGTGGAGTCAGTAGCAAGGCAATAATGTAATTTAGTTGTGCTCATAAATCATGCGAGCTTGAATAATTTTTGAACGCGATCCCTGCAATCGAGCAATATATTCACTGCCAAACATTTACTGTTCTTGGTAGCATATAATCTTTTCTTTTGCCCTCACTGAGTGGGCGAATATGTTATGCCAGACGGCAAGATATATTGAAAGGGGGAACAATGAGATAGAACCAGCAAGAACTTGCCAACGACCTTTGTGAACTCCTCCATCTCAGCCGTGGGTCCTAATGAAAATGTTGTGTAAGATCTAATCGTTATCTTCACAGCTAAGTCTGACTAGAAAAGGCATCCCCAGTGAATTGCGTCTAATTTGAGAAAGCCAAAGGCCAGATTACCCAACTCCATCTGAGGTAGGTCAGAACCCTGCGCAAAGCATGAGGTGACATACAAGGTTTCAGGGGAGGAAAGCCCGAGGGAGCTCCCTGTGTTTGGAAGATCTGGGAAAGAATCAGTTCAAGAGGCAAACAGCTTAATAGCCTCAATTATTCAGTCTTGAGATGTAGTCTCCAAGGTCTGTACTTATATGCCCATTCCTGATGATCCCTGGGGAGTTGCTAGGCAGTTCATGTCATGTTGGCTTACCCACATTGCTGTGAGTGAGACAGCGCCAGGACGTTTGGTTCAGTGCTGACGAAGGAATTGTTACAGTGTAGAAGGATGCCATTCAGCCCATCATGAAGGCAGTGGCTCTCTGAATCAGCTTATTACTTATTGCCCTTTCCCTCTAACACCACTCATTGCGTCCGTTCAAGTAATCTTCTAATGGCCTATGAATGCGTCAGCTGTGTTGTGAAATGTCTGGTAACAGAATGAAATATACCTTTAAGGGGCTTGCTGACGACATTATCACTGAATTCTGGAGTTGAACTTCTTCAGTGTTGCCCTCATCCAAGCACCAGGGTAGTATTCCATCAGAAGCCTTGTATTTACCTTGCAGGTGGTGTAAAGGCTTTGCTATTGTCGGGAAGTGAGCCATTACAGTTAAATACCCAGATCGCAGTCACAAGGTGCAGGAATGGGCGGCACGGTGGCTCGGTGGTTAGCACAGCTGCCTCACAGCACCAGGGACCTCAGTTCGATTCCAGCTTCTGGTGACTGTCTGTGCAGAGTTTGCACATTCTCCCTGTGTCTGTGTGTTTCCTCCCACAGCCCAAAGGTGGGCTGGTTAGGTGGATTGGCCTTGGAAAATTACCCTGAGATGTACAGATTGGGTGCGTGGGGAATGCAGGGTTACCAGAACAGGGTAGGGAGGTGAGTCTGGGTGGGGTGCTCTTCAGAGGGTCAGTGTGGACTCAGTGGGCCCCAATGGCCTGCTTCCATGCAGTAGGGATTCTTTGATTGGGTGAGAGTCTTAAAAAAAGCGAGGAATTAGAAACAAAAAGAGAAAACTGTAGAAATAAACCAAAGGCCCAGTCAGCAGTTATGAAGATGGAAGGTTAATGTTTGAGTGGGAAGTTCTGCAAAAAGTACAAGTCTTGCAAACACATTAGAAAAATTAGGAGCATAGGGTTGGGTGGGTGTGTCAGGATGATGTGTGGTGACTTGCAGAAGATGGCGCTCCTATAAATCAGGGACCCCTTGACCTGCTTGAACCATTGCAGTCCACGCTATGAGGTGTCTGTACGTTGAATTCAACAGGAAGGTCTACAATTTTGCCTGAATGCCACGAACAAATGACTACTAATGTTCAGCTCAGTGGGTGCTGTTGAAGTAACCTCTGCAAATTGCTACAGCGCACCTCATACATAGCAAGCAGCACAGTAATATTCCAGTACTGGAGCAGCTGATGTTTAAGGCAGACTGCTGATATCTGGAGAAAACTCAGCAGGCTAGGGGAAGTCAGAATAAAAGCTACATCATTCTATTCCTTAAAAACATTAGCCAACATAATTCATCCATTTCAGTTTGAAAGTTCCAATTGTCTCTATCCAGCACTTAAAGTCATACAGTTATAGAGACGTACAGCATGAAAACAGGGTCTTTGGTCCAACTCGTGCACTCCTGATATCCTAAATTCATCTGGCCCCATTTGCCAGCATTTGGCCCCCTACCCTTCTAAAACCCTTCCTTGTCACAAACCCATCCAGATGCATTTTAAATGTTATAATTGTGCCAGCCTCCACCACTTCCTCTGGCAGCTCATTCCATACACTCACCACCCACTGTGCAAAAAATGTTGCCCCTTAGGTCTGTTTTAAATCTTTTCCCTCTAACCTTATGCCCCATAGCTTTCGACTCCCCTAGCACGGGAAAAAGTCTTTTGTTAATAAGTTTGCAGGTGATCCCAAGGCTGGTATTTTACTGGACAGCCAAGAAAGCTTTCTCAGAGTACAGTGGGATGTGGAGCAGAGGGGCCGATGGGCTGAGGAGTGGCAGATGGAGTTTAATTTAGATAAATGTGAGGTGCTGCATTTTGGAAAGGCAAATCAGGGCAGGACTTATACACTTAATGATAAGGTCCTGGGGATCTCTGGTGCCTCCTACCTGGATGGGCTCCTTCTAATTTCAGACACTTTTGCCCTCTCATTGTTCATTCCACTATAAAAAGGAAATAATTTCATTGTATTTAAGCAAGATATAAATAACATGCAAAGGTGTGGTTGGGGGGGAATAAAGCAGGAACTTAGTGCTCAGCAATAATGCTCCTTTGAAGAGATGGTGCCGGCATGATAGGCTGAATGGTCTCTCTCTACACTGTAAGACTCCGATGCTTCTGCAATCTACTGTATCAAATCCTTATAGCTATGTCAATTTACAGCAAGTAAACAGCTCCAGGCTGCAGCACTTATTCCTGACTCTGCTACTGCCACTGGGCTAGTGAAGGTTAAGGGGTGAGTGAAGGCGATTCAAGGGCTCAATAGGCTAGAGAGAAAGAGCGAGTGGAACTATTTCCTCCCATAGGAGATCCCTGATCGGGAGGGCGTGAGCTTAACATTGAAGCTCCGCTGTTCTGGGATAAAGTCAGGAAGATCACCTTCACATAAAGGGGATTGAAGATTTGGCAGTCTCAACCCCATCCTCTCCAGAAAGCTTGTTGAGAGTGGGTCCCAATTCAAAATTTCAAAACTGAGAGTGATGGGATTTTTTGTTGGTCAAGCGTACATGGGTTAAAAGGAAACTGATAGGAAGTTGGAATTAGGAGGCTAATTGGATGGTAGTACAAGTTAAAAGGGCCAAATAGCCTACTTCCACCCTTACTTTATAATTATGATAAAGATGGAAGAACCATAAGACTGACATTTCCAAGCTTGTGCACGCCATGCCTCTAACTCCAACACAAATGCTTAAACTCTTCAATCATCAGTTAACATCACCCCAGACTGGTCAGCCTCATTAACACCACTTGGCAGATGCATTGGTGACCTGCCCTGAACTCATTTGTTTTCACTCCCCACAAGCCCCATTCTGTTAAGAAGCATACTCTCTCCTTTGCCTGGACAAGAGCACACAAGTTGAATCTTGACTTGTCTATGAAAATCGTTTCAGATCCGCAAAATGATCTCATGTTCTTTAATCTTCATTTGTCTTCATTTGAGTACTTGATTCAAGTTTGAGGTCCCGTTGTTTGAAGTGGTATCGGCAACTTGAACTTTATTTGTACGAGTTTGCAGAAGTGATTTTGGATTTTCGATTTAACATGAATGTAGAGTATTCCAAACCGTTTCTCTTACTACCTTACACTCCAACTGGCAGCAGAGTTTGAACTGAGACTGTGTGTCTCAACTGGATCCATGTCATCGGATAAGATTTTAACTCAAGCAAAAGCCAGGTAATAATTTGTCATTAAATATCATAAGTAAGTTATTACTCCATGCCAGAATTAAGAGTTTATATATCTTCATTACATAAATATTAAAAAAACATGTTGGTATGTTTATTAGAAATATCATACATGTTGTAAACATTTATTTTATTTGTGTAATGTGGGCATTGCTGTTCACGCCAACATTTCTTGCCCACCCCTAGTTGCCCTTGAGAAGGTGGTGGTGAGCTGCCTTCTTGAACCGCTGCAGTTCCTGAACTGTAGGTGGACCCACAATGCCTTTAGAGAGAGAATTCCGGATTTTTACCCAGTGAAACAGAAGGAGCGGCAATATATTTCCAAGTCAGGATGGTGAGAGACTTGAAGGGGAGCTTGCAGGGGGTACCTTTCCCAAGTGTCTGCTGCCCTTGTCCTTATAGATAAAAGTGGCCGTGGGTTTGGAAGGTGCTGTCTGAGGATCTTTGGTGAATTTCTGCAGTGCATCCTGCAGATAGTACACACTGCTGCTGCTGAGGGTCAGTGATGGAGGGAGTGAAGGTTTATAGATGTGGTGCCAATCAAGCGGGCTGCTTTTTGTCCTGGATGGTGTCGAGCTTCTTGAGAGTTGTTGGGGCTGCACCCACCCAGGCAAGTGGGGAGTATTCCATCACACTCCTGACTAGTGCCTTGTGGATGATGGACAGACTATAGAGTTGAGTTATTTGCTGTAATATTCCTAGCCTCTAATCTGCTTTTATAACAACTGTGTTTGTGTGGTGAGTTCAGTTGAGTTCCGAGGAAGGGTCACCGGACCTGAAATGCTAACTCTGTTTTCTCCTCCACAGATGCTGCCAGACCTGCTGAGCTTTTCCAGCAACTTTGTTTTTGTTCCTGTTGAGTTTCTGGTCAAAGGTAGCCCCCCAGGATGTTGATGGTGAGGCATTAGTGAACCGGGTAGGTTTTCTCAATGAGAGATAATGGGAACTGCAGATGCTGGAGATTCCAAGATAATAAAATGTGAGGCTGGATGAACACAGCAGGCCAAGCAGCATCTCAGGAGCACAAAAGCTGACGTTTCGGGCCTAGACCCTTCATCAGAGAGGTTTTCTCAATGCTAGTTTCCCAGTCACCATTACTGACTCTAGCTCTTCCAGTTTTAATGAATTTAATTTAAATTCTACTAGCTGTCATGGTGAGAACTGAGCCTGTGTCCCCAGGACATCACCCAGCAAGATCACCGCTGTGCCTATCTTTTACAAGTTTCTGGTTGTACAGCCTGTTCTTATTGGAAACAGCTTCCCCATATTGACTCAATGGAAATGTTTCTTGGCAATATTTCCTCAATCTGTGTACCATTACTTCATAAACATGGACACTTTGTAGCCTCTAAAAACAAGATGGAGGTCGCAATAGGGATTTGCTTCCGGAAGAACTTTAAGATTTTGTAAACGTTTATTTTATTCACATGTGGAATTTGAGTATCGCTGGCTGGGCCAACATTTATTGCCCGTCCATAGTTGCCCTTGAGAAGGTGGTGATGAGTTGCCTTCTCGATCCACTGCACTCTAGGTGCTGTAGGCAAATCCATATTTTCCTTAGGGGGGATTTCCAGAATTTTGACCCAGTGACAGTGGAGGAATGGTGACAAGTTTCCAAGTCAGCATGGTGAGTGGTTTGTTGCAGCTGTTTGTTAAATTCCTAGATACTATTTGTTTGGTTCCTTGCTAGTTTAATGTTTAACTGTTGCATGTAAAAACTAAAGAAAGCAATTGAACAGAATCAGTAAGTTCCTATAACCAACAAGGGTTTGGACGACTCCCACTAAATGGAAACACTCAGGTACACTAAAGGACCTCCTGTTGTTCCTATTGTGCTACAAGCACACATGGGGGAAGTATAGAATACACAAGTCGTACACAAAATCATCAAGAAGCTGAATACGCATACACTGAGTGCAGAGTAATGACTTGATGTAAATCAGTCAGTAATAAAAATAATGATGGAAGTGTTTGCATGGAACAGTCTGACCTAGAGACTGGAAGGAAGCAAAGTGTTGTACCTGGAGAGTCTTGATCTAATCAGGACTGCCGGAATGTTAGTAGTGTGGATAGAGTTGGAACTATCTAACTATCTAGCCAGGCCTTTGTCCCAGTCACTGGTAGAGTCATGCTTTTTCCAGCACTAGGGGCACTGAGACAGGGTCTACCCATCACTGAGGACTAGGAAAAACCACAACAGCTATGGATGACAGATTGGATATGGTGGCAGAAATTCCTTCACTGGTTACTCAAATCCCAAACCTGCAAGGGGATATGCTGGATAACAAAGTGTGTGGCTGGATGAACACAGCAGGCTAAACAGCATCCCAGGAGCACAAAAGCTGACGTTTCGGGCCTAGACCCTTCATCAGAGAGGGGGATGGGGAGAGGGTTCTGAAATAAATAGGGAGAGAGGGGGAGGCGGACCGAAGATGGATAGAGGAGAAGATAGGTGGAGAGGATAGTATAGGTGGGAGGTGGGGAGGGGATAGGTCAGTCTGGGGAGGACGGACAGGTCAAGGAGACAGGATAAGGATGGTAGGTGGGAAATGGAGGTGCGGCTTGAGGTGGGAGGAGGGGATAGGTGAGAGGAAGAACAGGTTAGAGAGGCGGGGACGAGCTGGGCTGGTTTTGGGATGCAGTGGGAGAGGAGGAGATTTTGAAGCTTGTGAAGTCCACATTGATACCATTGGGCTGCAGGGTTCCCAAGCAGAATATGTGTTGCTATTCCAGCAACCTTCAGGTGGCATCATTGTGGCACTGCAGGAAGGTATGCTGGGTCAGACTTGTTGACCCTTGGCTCAGCATGGTCCTAGAATAAGTTTCTGGTGAATTCATGCTCTCATCTGCTCCTTTCTAAAGCATGTACAATTGCCTTTGAATCACTTTCAAAGCAATCCTCAGAATTCAGCTTGCAATGAGCTTTCAAACCAGACCTTTGTTAAATTGAAGTGAAATGAAAGGATGTTCCCAAAGTTGGGGCAGTGTTGCTGTGTTCTCTTTAGTGGAGAACTTCCCTGTTGAGCTTCTTTACAGCAGTGGGATTGAAACCAATGATATTTTTACTTTACTTTTGACCTTTTGTCTTAATAGGAAGGACCACCAATATTCTCATGACTCTTTCATGATCATGGCATCCTCTGTGATCTCAGAGATGGTTCAAGCAGTGAAACACTGTATTCTGGACAGGTGCTGTATGAGATCTTTTCTCAGCAGAAACATGCGAGAAGTATTAGTATGTCCTATCCTTAGTCAGTCAGGTCAAGGATTAATGAAGTGTATCGTGGGCACTTCTTTCCTCTTGTAATTCCCCTTGGGCCGTGACACATGGGAAGATTGGAACCTGAGAAGAACATTGAGTCATTTTAGTTGAATCATGAGTGACATATACCTCACTCCATTTACTTGCTACTGATTGGTATCATTTGATACTCCAGGTGATCTCATTCATCACGCAACGTCCACGGCTTGTTTCATTCATTTGGTTATGGGATGTAGGTGCCGCTGGCTGGGCCCAGTATTTATTGCCCATTCCTAGATGCACTTGAGAGGATAGTGGTGAGTTGCTTTCCTGAATTGCTACAATCCTTCAGGTGGAGAGATACCTACAGCATGGGTAGGGAGGGAATTCCAGGATTTTGACCCTGTGACAAGTGAAGGAATGGTGATATACTTCAAAATCAGGATTGTGAGTGACTTGGAGGAGAACTTGCATAATTCTTTCAAGTTTGCATCACTTATACCCAGGGTGGTCAGAAAGATATTTGGCATTCCTGCCTTCAAGGCTCAATCCTTTGAGTACAGGAGTTGGGAGATCATGCTGAAGTCACAGGACGTTGGGGAGGCATTTTCTGGAATATTGTGTCCAGTTCTTGTAGCCGCGTTATAGGAAGGATGTCATTAAGCTGGAGAGGGTTCAGAAGAGATTTACCAAGATGTTGCCTGGTGTGGAGGGTTTGAGTTATAAAGAAAGGCTGGGTACACTGGGACTTTTTTCACTGGAGCAATGGATGTGGGGAGAAGATTTATATTAGTTTATAAAATTGTGAGCGGTATTGGCAGGGTTAATAGCTGTTGTCTTTTCCCTAGGATAGGGGATTTCAAGATTAGGGTGCACATTTTTAAGGTGAGAGGAGAGAGATTTTAAGGCATGGGGGGCAATTTTTTTACACAGATGGTGATTTGCATGTGGAATGAACTTCCTGAAGAAGTGGCGATGCGGACACAGTTACAATATTTAAAAGGCATTGGGCTAAGTACACGAATAGGAAAGGTTTGGAAGGATGTGGGCCAGGAACAGGCAGGTGGCACTAGTTTAGATTGAGATTATGTTTGGCATGGACTGGTTGGGCCAAAGGATCTGTTTCTGTGCTGTGTAACTCTATGTCACTATAACTGTATGGTGTTCCAAAGTATATCTGCTGCTCTTGTCCTTCTAGATAGTAGAGGTCATGGGTTTGCTGCTTAAAGAACCTGGTTGAGTTTCTGCAGTGCATCTTGTAGGTGGTGCACACTGTCCTCGATACTATCGAGCATCTTGAGTATTGTTGAAACTACACCCATCCAGGCAAATGGGGAGCATTCCATCACATCCGTCCTGACCTGTGCTTTGTAGACAGTCGTCAGGCTTTGGGTAGACAGGAGGTGAGTTACTCACCACAGAATTACCAGTTTCTGACCTGCTCTCTGTAGCTAACGGCTAGTGCACTTGAGTTACTGGACTTGGGGAAGAAGTTGCAGATTTCCACCCTCCTGAAGTTGCATTGAACACAATGCAGGGTCTAACCTGGGAGTGACCTGGGTCATGTCTCAAAACAGTTTCTCTCCACCTGCCTTAATTCTGTCTCTCACTCACACTTGCAATAGAATATTTAGGACCTTGTGCACAAGAGACCTTTAATGACTGGGGCTAGGACAGAAGGATAACATTGGATTATGGTAATGCCTAAAGATCCTGAGAGGACATGCAGGACACAGTCTAGACTCACCCGGAAAATGTGCAGGGATACGTTACAGCAAAAGCCAAGAAGAGAAAATGTAGAACCCCTCCAGTGTAGAAGCAGGCACTTTGGTCCATCAAGTCCACACTGACCTCCTGAAGACTGTTCCACCCAGATCCAACCCTAACCCCCTACTCTATCCCTGCATTTCCCATGGCTAGACCACCTAGCTTGCACATCCTTAGATGCTATAGACAACTCACCACAGCCAATCCACGCATCTTTCGACTGTGGGAGGAAACTGGAGTACCCGAAGGAAACCCTCCTGGAGTTCAATTACTAGTGGTGTACCGCAAGGATCTGTTTTGGGGCCACTGCTGTTCGTCATTTTTATAAATGGCTTGGATGAGGGCATAGAAGGATGGATTAGTAAATTTGCAGATGACAATGAAGTCGGTGGAGTTATGGATAGTGCGGAAGGATATTGCAGGTTACAGAGGGACTTAGATAAGCTGCAGAGCTGGGCTGAGAGGTGGCAAATGGAGTTTAATGTGGGAAAGTGTGAGGTGATTTACATTGGAAGGAGTTACAGGAATACAAAGTATTGGGCTAATGGTAAGATTCTTGGTAGTGTGGATGAGCAGAGAGATCTCAGTGTCCATGTACATAGATCCCTGAAAGTTGCCACCCAGGTTGACAGGGCTGTTAAGAAGGTGTTCGGTGTGTTAGGTTTTATTGGTAGAGAGATTGAGTTTCGGAGCCATGAGGTCATGTTGCAGCTGTACAAAACTCTGGTGCGGCCGCACTTGGAGTATTGCGTAGAGTTCTTGTCGCCGCATTATAGGAAGGATGTGGAAGCATTGGAAAGGGTGCAGAGGATGTTGCCTGGTATGGAGGGAAGGTCTTATGAGGAAAGGCTGAGGGACTTGAGGCTGTTTTTATTAGAGAGAAGAAGGTTAAGAGGCAACTTCATAGAGACATACAAGATGATCAGAGAGGGAGGGCAGTGAGAGACTTTTTCCTCGGCTGGAGATGGCTGGCACGAGGGGACATAGCTTTAAATTGAGGGGTGATAGATACAGAACAGAAATCAGAGGTAGCTTCTTTACTTAGAGAATAGTAAGGGTGTGGAATGCCCTGCCTGCAACAATAGTAGACTCGCCAACTTTAAGGGCATTTAAATGGTCTTTGGATAAACATATGGATGATAATGGAATAGTGGACGTTAGATGGGCTTCCGATTGGTTTCACAGGTTGACATAACCTTGAGGGTCAAAGGGCCTGTACTGTTCTATGTATAACGTGCAAACTACACGCAGACATTTGCCCAAAGGTGGAATTGAACCTGAATCTCTAGCAGTGCAAGGCAGCAGTACTAACCACTGAGCCACTGTGCCGCCCGCTCAATTAGACTAAAATTGTTGGGGAACTTCTTAAAACCCATTGGTAGCTAGGAATCTGCCAGTTGGAACGTTTACCCTATCAAAATGTAAATGAAAACATACTAAAGTATGAGGTACTTTGAAAACTGATGTACTCTGCCCTGACAGTATACTCAAGTTGGCCTGTGCTTGAAGTCATGAGAATTTGGCCATAAAATTGCTGTCCAGAATAATTTGCACGTCTCAGACAAAGGGTCTGCCAAACGGTTGAAGTAATGTACAAACTGCAACAGTTCATCAGGGACATTAATGATCATGATTGTTCATGGAATATTCAGTACACAAGTTTAAGGTGCGATCTATTACATCTGTTTGAGATGATTTATGGATTGGATGGAGTTGGTAGAGAGAAACTTCTTTTTTCTGTTGAGGAAAATCTGTAATCAGGCAACAGAATCTTAAATAGAGAATGGGGCCATTCAGTTGTGACGTCAGGAAGCACATTCTCGCACAAAGGCTTCTGGGAATCTGAAACTCCCAGCTTAACCAAACCTCTGGTTGGGCTGCCATGTGGCACTCAGTGGGTTAACGGGAGGTACCCAGCTGGAAATTATCTCTCCAGCTTCTAGTTCCGCTCAGGAAAGTGCAATCCCTTACCAACACAATGCAAGGTTGAGTTGTCCCGGGAGGGAGGGAAGGCTGACTGTGCCAGAGTAGGTGGAAGTGGGGTGAGGGAGGGAGCTGTTGGTGTGTGTGTGTGCGTGTGTGTGTGTGTGTGTGTGTGTGTGTGTGTGTGTGTGTGTGTGTGTGTGTATGGGGGGGGGCGTGAGTACAGCGAGGATTGGCAGCAGATCGTTGGTGGCGGTGGGGGACACCGTGCGGGTGGTGGGGGCTGGCAGTGTGTGGGGCAGGGGTGGGGGAGGAGGAGGGGAAGAGAGTCTAAGGCACCCCACCCAGTCTGTGACTCACACGCGTTGCTAAGCTGTGAGTCATCGTGTCTGCCAGGCAAGAGAGTGGGAGTCCCCACAGCACAGGAGTGGGGGTGGGGGGGAGCAGATTAACTGGGACAGGTGCTTGCAACAGAAGGTGGTTCAGGCAACTTCAACTCGCAGAAAGCCAGAGACGAACTCTCGCCCTTCCTCCCGAACCAAAACAACCTTTAACACTTTGTGGGCCCTCTCGTCATAAAACCAGAGTCAGGCCTCTCTTTGCATTTCAATGGAATTTTGACTTCCTTTATTCAACTTCATGGGGCCCAGGTTTCCCGTTCCAGATTTTCATCACTGAAACTGCTTTCACCACAGCCTATTAACCATATTTCAATGGAGGAGGGACCCGATTGCATTCCTATTATGCGTTTCCTCTTGCTAATTTTGGACCTTTTCTCTTTGAAGTTGCTTGCATTTTCCACATTGGAAAAAAGAAATCCCTGGCAAGAACGTTTCTGCTGGACGGTATGTGGCATTTTGAGGAAAGGAACTGGAATCTTTATAGGAGTCTTGAGGTGGACAGAGACCTGTGGCAGTTGGGTGGTGGGGGTAGCTGTTGTCGAAGGGGGAGCCTGTTTGCTTTTCAAAAAAAGACAAAGACTCATTCAGCAGATGTGGGCATCGCTGGCATTTATTTCCCACCCTGAGTCGCACTTGAGGAGATGAGTCACTTTCTTGCATCCAGCGGAGGGGCATTTATGAGTCAATCACGTCACTGTAGGTCTGGAGATCTGTTTTTCATTACTCACGGGATGTGGGCGTCTCTGGCTAGGCCAGCATTTTTATTGCCCATCCCTGCATTTAAGAGTCAGCCACATTTCCTGTGGGTCTGGCCTGACATGGAGGCCAGGCCAAGAAAGAATGGCAGATTTCCTTCCCCTAAAGGGGCATCAGTGAACCAGAAGATAGTAAGAACTGCAGCTGTTGGAAGTCAGAGTTGATACAGCGTGGAGCTGGAGGAACACAGCCGGCCAGGCTGCATCAGGGCTTTCCCCCAACAATTAGCTACAGTTTCAAAGTCATCACCAGGCTCTTAATTCTAGATTTTTAATCAAATTTCACCATCTGCCAGGGCAGGATTTGAACTCAGGTCCCCATTAGCTGAGTTTCAGAATTATCAGTCCAGTGATAATGACACTAGACCATTACCTCTGCTTGGGTCAGGGGCTACATGGAGGATCACCGGGCAAGGAAGATTGATTTCATTCCCTAAAGGGCATTAGTGAACCAAATGGATTCTTAAATGTCATTCTGATAGTCTTTCAGCTGCCCATAATAGAGACTAGCTTTTTATTCCTCATTTATTACTCAAATAAATTCAAAGCTGAAAGCGTCGTGGTGGGATCTGAACTCCTGACCACAGCTTCTCATCCCTGGCACCTGGGACTGATCCAGATGAATGGACCCATCCTCTCTGCTCCGTTCAGCTGCAGAACTCAAGAGTTACTGCAGTGCAGCAGGAGGCTATTTGGCCCATCACATGTGTGCATTGGACCTCTGAAAATGCAATTCCCTTCGAGCCTTTCTATTCCTTGCAGACCTGCACAACATTGCATTGGAAACAACTGCCTAACTTGCTTCTACAACTCTCAATTGAATGAAGCTTCCTCCTCCCTACTCTCAGCCAGTTCATTCCATGCCCTAACCACTTGTTGTGCAAAAACAAAATTGTCTCTCATGTCCCTTTTGCTTCGTTCGTCAATTTTAATCCGTGTCGTCTGGTTCTCCATCCTTTCACAAGTGGGAACAGTTCCCTCCAATCTATTCCATCTAGACCCCTCATGACCTTAATGACACCTATTAACAGCCAAGGAAAACAACTTGAACTTTAGCAATCCATCCTCATCACTGAAGTTTCTTATCCCTGGGATTGTCCTTGTGAATTTTTCTTCCATTCTGTCCAATGCCTTCACTTTCTTCCTAAAGTGCCACTCAGGGCTGGAAACAATACTGCAAATTACTCTAGTTCAAGACAGCCTCCTTGATCCTCTACCCTATGACACCATGAATGATTTCTAGAGTGATGTGGATCGAGGCTGGTTTAGTTCAGTTCACAGACATGTGAACACAACTCGGAAGCAAGAAAGCCCTAACTTGATGCTAATTGGCACAGAATTCAACACTGACTCTCAGTGCATTGGGAGCACATCACCACTGGAGGAGCCATCTTTCAGATGAGCGATTCCTGAGATCCTGTCTGCTCGCTTTCATAGATGCTTACAATGATGGGGAGGCAATGGCCTCATGGTATTATCACTGGACTGTTAAATCCAGCGACCCAGATAATGCTCTGGGGACCTGGTTCGAATCCCACCACGGCAGATGGTAGAATTTAAATAAATAATTAAATATCTGGAATTAAGAGTCTAATGATGACTGTGAATCCATTGTCAATTGTCGGAAAAACCCACCTGGTTCACTAATGTCCTTTAGGGAAGGAAACTGTCATTCTTGTCTGGTCTGGCCTACATGTGACTCCAGACCTACAGAAATGTGGTTGACCATTAACTGTGGGTGAACAATAAATGCTGCCAAGCCACTGATGCCCTCATTCCATGAATGAATAAAAGAATTCACATTTCCCAGGAGAGGAGGTTTAGCAGGATTCACATTCAGCTGTAACTGTCATAGAGTCACAAGGTCATACAGCATGGAAACAGATCCTTTGGCCCAACCAGCCCATGCTGAACTTACAGAACAAACACCCTGTTGTTTGTTGAATCTTGCACAG